>NC_041380.1:89629373-89653394 GCF_002162155.2 Triticum dicoccoides | reverse complement strand
TATCTATACCTCTATACCTACTAATAAAGCAGATATTGCTTCTGCCCGTACGTCACAAAAATCGCCCCCCGAAGTTGCTAGAAATTAACCGCTATGCCACCCGTAAGTGAAGAAAACGATTCGATTTTTCTGCCGTCGTTTCCAGAGTTTGTATATAGTTAATATCCAACAACTAGCAGTGACGCAGTAGCAGCGCGGTGGCTCGATGCATTGTCTTCTGCCCTGTAGAACAGGGTTCGAAACCCAGCTTCTACCAATATTTTCCTCCACCTTTTTCTCATGACTTATTCCCACCTACTTTAGGCCTACATGGGCCAGCCAGCGGACTTAATACTCTGTTTTTTTTTCTTTTTTCTGGTCTTCTCTTTTCTCACTTCTGTTTTTGTTTTCTCCTTCTTTAAATCAATTTGAGATTTTCAAGTATTAAAAAGTTGCGAGTTTGAAAAAGCTGTTTGAGAAATTATAAAATGTGTGTGAATTCAAAAAAGTTCAGGAAATCATAAAATTTTCGTGGTTTCAAAAAATGTTACTGATTTTACAAAAATATTTGCAAATTATAAAAATAATTTGGAAAGAAATGTCGTTAAATAAAATCAAGTTCATGATCTTGATAAACTGATCGTGTATTCAAAACATATTTGTGAATCTGAGTCATCATGAAATCAAAAACTATTCATGCATTTCAATAAATGTTCGTCTAAAAAACAAATGTTTGTGAATTTAAAAAAATGTCTAAATTTAAAAAGAATGTTTGTCGATTCAAAAAACTCTTCCTATTCAGATGTATTTTATATCTAGGATTTGATTAATTTTGGAAATTCTTTATATGTCTTGGGGTTGGCGAGTAGTCCATGGTCGATGAGATTTGTTTTCAAAGTTCAAAACATTCCCTTGCGCGAGACAATGACAAGTGTGTCGTACAGTGACAAGCCCATTTTTTACCACATTGAAAGCATTGCGATCACGTGGATATTGCATCCATCATCAACGAGAGTGAGAAGAAAGATAATTGGCAACATGGTGAGCCATCGTGTTAAAATAGAGGACATTCATATGTCGGATATTGATCAACGTATAATTTTTTCTTCCGTTGCAACGCACGGGCATATTTGCTAGTAATAATAAACCACTTATCGCTTCTGGTCGTACGTCATCGTCATTTTTGCAGAAAAGTCCCTTCGTTTTTTAGAAATCAACCCGCAGTCTATTTTTAGTGAGAATCTGAGTAAACGTTTCGTTTTTGCAAAAACGCCCCTGTATTCATTGGTATTCAACCCGCGACCCTTCATTTATAGAAAAAAAAACGGAGTCCTCTTATCCATAGCGCCCGTTCTGTCGTTCGCCGGCGGCCGCTGTGGCTTGCGCGGGAGGATGGAGGACGCTCACCGGGGCGTGCGCGGCGGAGACGGCTTCTGTCGCGCGGCGAGGTGGAGCAAGGACGGTGGTTGTCGGGCTACATGAGGAGGTAAAGGCGGCCAAGGCAAGGAGGCATAGGCGTCGGCTAGCCAAGAGGCGGCCAGAGCAGAGGAGGATGGGAAGGCAAGGAGGCATGGGCGTCGGCTAGCCAAGGGGCGGACGAAGCAGAGGACGATGGGAGGCGGTCGACCATGGACGCGTAGGTGCTCGCAAGCAGGGAGGAGCAGAGGCGACGACGGAGTGGCTCGGGCGCTCGCGCTCGCGCAGTGTCAGAGGTCAAGATTTCCACCACGAGAGAGTGGTCGGTGCTGGTGCTGGACCGCCATGGCCGCTAGCAGTGGTGGAGGAAGGATGACGCCATGGCCGCTGGTCCTAGTGGAGCAGGGGAGCCGGGGGATTCGGCGGCGCGCGGGGGGTCTGGCGATGTGGAACGGGGGGGGATCCGCCGGCGACAGTGGTGGAGGGACGCCCGCCATGGCCGCCCGTGTCCTAGTTGAGCAGGGGCTTGGTGGCGCGGGAGAGCGGGCATACCGGCGGTGGGGAGCAGGGGGATCCGGCGACGGTGGGCGCGCAGGCGGCAGCGGCGGCGTATCCTGGGGTGGTCGTGTGGGGGATGAGGATGGATAAGAGCCGCGCTTTGGCGACGGGGCTCGCGGAAGAGAAAACTGACGAGCGGAATTTCTGGAGAGAACGCGTGTTAGCTTTTTTAGCGATCAGCTGACGTGTTGACCGGATTTTTCTTTCTCTTGTTTTGTACTAAGAAAAAGGGGTGCAGTTTGGATCTTCACGGACCGTAAACATCCAAGCCCATCACGGGGACATGTCAACGTGCACAAATGTGTTTTTGTTTGTTTCTCCCAACTACGTTGTCCAGTTTGGCGCTACATATTTTTGTTTTAACATTGAATTTAACTACCCCTCACGAATTCATATTAATTGGCTACCAGGAGACGAAAAATATATCAATCGATTTGGGATAATGACCATATCCCGAACTAAGTAAAAAAACACCCTTGGTCAGTTAATTGTTCTTTACATAGATCAATTGATTTGGGATCATGTCCCATGTCTTGAACTAAGTCCAAAAATCACTCCCTTAAAATATGCCCTTTTTTGCGGGGTATGTCATTTTTGTTATCAGTGTCCCATGTCCCGCAACCCAGTTTCTCGATCAGATAAACCACTATTCATGGCACCTGACATTTGCTCCATACCAAAGCACCTATAATGATTAGGATCCATTCAGCGAAAGAAGATTTCAAATCATGCATCGTGAATGATGAATTTCGTCATTCAATATATACCGCAAGCCTATGTCAAAATTTTGAGTTACTCACATCAATATACTAATCTAGATACCGTCGACAATTTAGACATTGTCCCTCATCCGATTGTTTCGTTGGCCACAAACCAAATCTGTGCTATATGTGCACGTGAATCAGATGTTGACAACTCTGGCAGCACCTTCAGACGTCATTGGAATGTCTTTCCTAAGTAAAAGTTTCGTGTCACATTACAAATTTAGAGCAGCGAGCCTTTGAAGCTTCGCCTTCCACCTTTTTTCTCACCTGTCATCTCATACAATTCTGTATTGTAACGTTATATATTTTTGCTACACTCCCGTTGCAACACACGGGTATTTGTGCTAGTTTCATTAATCCATAATTTTCGATCTTGATCAAAGCTGATGTAATACTTTCAGAACTTCCTCGGGAAATTTGCGAACTTCTCGAAACCCTAGTGAAGATTCCTCCAAGAACTCAACACCACCGTGCGCAGGCCCCACGGTGGGCGCCAACTGTCGTGGAAACGTCACGGCAGATGTTCTAGTGTGAGGACTTAGTCGTGAGGCCAACGCATCTATGCGGTAGCTTGAAGGGGTTGATCAGAATCGAGAAATGCAACACGCAAGACGAAGATTTAGACAGCTTCGGGCCCCGGGAAATATCATCCGGTAACAACCCTACATGTTGTTTGTGGCTAGGTCTCATTATCGTCCTCAGGGAGTCGTCGTAACTCCGGCTCTCCTAATCGTGTCTAGACATAATGATTATTCAATCTCCCTCTTGGGGTGCCCTGCCCCTCCTTATATATGTTGAAGGGGCGGGTTACATGTAGAGTCCAACTCAGACTTAAGACTTAATTATTCTGTTTTCTCTCCATGGGCTTCTCTCCATGGGCTTTCTTTAACGTTTCGGGCTTCTTAACTGTTAATCCACAATCTGACTTACCATCTGGCTTAATTGTCCGGCTTAACTGTCTGGCTTAACTGTCCAGCTTAACTGTCCGGCTTAACTGTCTGACTTAACTGTCTGCTTAACTATCTGGCTCATATGACTGTGTCTACCTGGTTACATGACTGTGTCTGCCGGGTTAAATGACTGCGTCTGTCGGGTTACATGACTGTGTCTGCCGGGTCACCAATGAAAACATCAACTCCTAGCCGGGTCATATCTTCAGTCGGGTCATACCGCGGGGTATATCCCCGACAGAAAGGCTCCCCCTGAAGATGTACATATAAATACTTTGCTTTTGAATGCAAATGCACATGGCAGGTTGTACTTGCGGAGCTCCTCTTCTACTTATGAAGACAATTCATCATGCATGAAATGACATAATGAAGATAATGACATGCATAATGAAAAATGGACGTCTGCAAAATGACTTCGTGCGGAATTTATCGTCGCACATGCGGAATTTATCATCGCATCACATAGTGTTGAAAAAGGTAGCAGACGACCATCAAGTTTAAGTGTTACAACTCAAAACGAACCAAATGTTTCAAAAGCGAGAGTTGTAAGCACTTGGCAAAAGTAGCAAAAAGTAAAGCAACCACCCATATGAACCCGCTTGAAGACTATCAACTCATATGCTTCTCCCCCTTTTGTCAGTAATGACCAAAAAGGTTTGAAGACATAGAGCTTCTACTCGTTCCCATGAGGTGCAGGCGAGGCAGCAGGGTCGTCGTTGAGGTACGGTGGTGCAGAAGAACTTGGTGCAATGTCGAGACGCGCTGAAGGTGGAGGTGGTGAAGTGGCATCATCTTGATCATCTATAACTCTGGCATTCACCGTGGCAGCTGAGGAAGAATAGTCAGAGTTTTCAAGGGAGGGAGTCCGAAGCAAGTGAGCATTCCTTGGAGGAGTGGAGTCAAACTTGAATCTTTCTGTGAAGCCATCATCTTGAAGATCTTCTTTAGCAGTGAGCAAGGTCAAACTCTTCCAAGACCTCCTACAAGTTTCATGTGTGACAAAGGCATTCTTGGTGGTGAGATTGCGAATGCGATTGATGTCCACCAAGAGGCTTTGCATCTGACGCTTAAGCCAGTCATGATGCTTATCATGTTTCTGATGTAGCACAACGAGAAGCTCTCGGTCATTGAGAACACGAGATCGCTTCCGAGGCTTTTGGGCAATGGTGCTTCTAGTTGCGTCAGTTTGGGCGCGAGGGGCACATGTGTTACCAGCCAAGGGATAAACACGAGAGACTGCCTGAACTCCTTCAATGGGCTGGTGAAGCTTTGATGATCAACATTGTGAAGATAATTTGGATCCTTAGCAGGCTCTGGGTAAATAGCTTCAACAGATAGATCAACCTCTGGCAAGAATACAAGATGATTGCGCACAGACGGCTGATAGTTGAAGGCAGAGTGAAGCTTGATAAGACACATTACCCATGGAGCATAGAACTTCAGACCAAAAATGTCGGAGCCAGATGCAGCCAACTGCCTGATGAAGAAGTCTTGAGCATTGAAGCTAATGCCATTGAAGATATAGAAAACCAAAGTCTTCATTGCTCCTTCAAGCTTTGCTGCAGATGAATGTCCTTTGACAGGCCATAGAGTCTTTCTGATGATATGATAAATGGTGCGGGGCAGATACTCTAGGTCTTCAACAAAGAATTTGGTTGGGTATTCAGGGTCGCGTGGCAAAGGCTTCATCATGCTCAGCATTTGACTCATGTTGAGTTCTGGCTTCTGGAAAATGCTCTCCAAAGCATTCTGGTGTTGTTGACAACCTGGTTCATAGTAGTCACCAGGAGTGGGCAGGGCTGTGAGCTCAATGATGTCTTGAGCTTTAGCTTCATGATGAACATATCCTGTCATCCACTCAAGGATCCAAGTCTTGGGATCCCTGTTGTATCCACGAATGAGGGTAGCATAGAATTGAAGCAGAAGTTCTTCATTCCAGTGTTCCTTGTCAGTCACAAACTTAAGCAGACCCGCATCACGAAAGCAGTCAAGGGCTTCTTCAAGGCATGGCAGTCCAGCAATGGCTTCACAATCAAGATGCATGTCAGGGAAGATGTGTCCCTAATTGTACAAGATGCATGAATAATAGCTTCGCCGCTGATAACTCCAGAATCGGTCCGAAGAGATTCTTGGCCTTGTGTAGGGGTTCTTGGCACTGTTGAAGAATGTGTTGTGTGCCTTGAATCCACTCAGATTAAAGGATCCTGGTGAAGTTGCAATACCTGGAAACCGTGGTAGCCTTGGCTTTGGCTTCTGGACCTGAGGCATGTGCTCAACATGATAGGCAAACTGAGGTCCGGGAGCAGGCGGAGGAACCAGGATTGGCCAGCGGACAGTAACAAGCTGTTCACGATCATATGCTTGCTCGATGGTGTGTTGCCTTGGAGGAGGTACAGGAGCAGAGGCATTGGCTTCAGGCGGCGGATTTTCTTCAGGTGCTGCATTGGCTTCAGGTGCATTCACTTCTGGCACCATATTAGCTTCAGGCGCCACATTAGCTTCAGCCATGACACCGTCATTGGCTTCAGTGTTGATGTTGGTGGCCGCCTCAGTATTGGTAACCTCCACTTCAGGAGCTGGAGGATCGGACATGTTCTCCTCGAGAACAACTTTAGGGTTGGACGGGAGTGTAGCAACTCTTTCTTCATCATGTGGTTCTTCTTCTTCATCGGCTGATGCAGCCGGAATATCTTCAGCCGCTTTGACTTCAGATTCAGGAATGTTCACAGTAGGAGAGGCTTCAGGAAAGACTTCACGTGAGACGGATTGGCGCTCTTCTCCTTCGGGAACACTTGACAATGTGACCTGTGGCCTAGGTCCTCTGCGAAGCCTGCGAAATGCTGGCGACGCCTGTGGAGATGGAGTTGGTTGGGCCTCAAAGTCTTTACTGTCAATCACCGGAGTGGTGACCTGTGGTGGGGGAGTGACTGGTGTTTCTTCAACATGAGGGGATTCTTGAGGGTGATCAGCCCATGAGTCATCCTGAGCAATTGGTGTCAATGGACGATCAATGCTGACGAGTTTGCTGTTCGTGAGAATAGGCGATGATACTAAACTGTGCTCGATCTGAGGAAGGACTTCATCATCTTCAACATTGTCGTGAGGACCAATGTCTTTAGCTGTGGTGGGGTCAACAGCTGGATTCTCTTCAGCTTCAGGAGCCTCTGTGAAAGCAGGCTCATGAACTACCAGACGACGTTCACGATGTTCAGACGCAGGACGAGCAACAGAAATTGGCTCGACAAGAAGGGGCTCTATGAAAGCAGCCTGGTCTCTCTTCTTTGTTTTCTTTCTCTTGGTTGGGGAGCATCATCAGTGGTGGCTTTGGTCTTGCGCTTTCTGGCTTCGTCTTCAGCTGCTCTGGTTTTCTTGAATTCTGAAGCCACTGTGGGGACCTTAGGCTTCGAGCCTGTCATACTGGCTGGGAAGACAATGCGAGGTTCTTCCTTCCTTGATGCTTCTGGTTCTGGCACAGCTGGCTTCTTCTTCTTCGTCTTGGCAGCCATTCTGGGGTTGATGCCTGGTCGCCCCAAGGCCTTGCGCTTTTTAGCTTCATTGTAGCCTTGAACACATTTTGCAGCAAGATTCTTTATGCGGTCTGAAAGTGCTAGTGATCGACTAGAGGGGGTGAATAGGCAATTTTTATGAAAGTCTTCAAAACATGGAAGTTTCGAAGACAAACGATAGAAACAACCCTATTACCATGCAGCGGAAGGTAGACTACACTAAGCAAGCCATAGTCAAGTATCCAATGAACTGAAAGCACAAAGACTAATAGCAGCTAGGCAGTATAGATCAGGACAGAAGATAGTATGAAGCCAATCAGTACAAGCTGTCACACGGTGAAGACAAATAGATAATGCAAACATGCAATGACTTCACAAGGACCAATCTGCAAATAAAGAGATGGGAAGGATAGAACTAGTGGCTCGTTGAAGAAAATGATTTGTTGGACCAGTTCCAGTTGCTGTGACAACTGTACGTCTGGTTAGGGAGGCTGAGATTCAACTCAGAAGACCGCGTCTTCACCTTATTCCCCTTGAGCTAAGGACACCTAGTCCTTGCCCAATTACTCTGGTAAGTCTTCAAGGTAGATTTCCAAACCTTCACAGACTTCGTTCACCGGCGATCCACAATGACTCTTGGATGCTTAGAACGTGACGCCTAACCGGCTGGAGGATTCACAGTCCTCAAGTGTAATAAGTCTTTAGATCACACAGACAAGAAGAATTCAGTGATGCCTAACACTCTTTGTCTCTGGGTGTTTAGGGCTTTATCCTCGCAAGGATTTCTCTCTCAAAGGCTTCGAGGTGGGTTGCTCTCAAACGACAAAAGCCGTGCACTAACTCTGAGTAGCCAACCAATTTATGGTGTAGGGGGTGGGCTATTTATAGCCACTAGGCAACCCGACCTGATTTGTCCGAAATGACCCTGGGTCACTAAGGCCCTGACACGTGTTCCAACGGTCAGATTTCAAACATACACGGCAACTTTACTTGAGCTACAAGCAAAGCTGACTTATCTAGCTCTGGATAAGATTTGCTCTCATTATCTTCGCTCGAAGACATAGGATATTGTTAAGCATCACTTCAGTCATTCTGACTGGTTCACTTGGACCCCACTTAACAGTACGGTGGTCCCTATGACTCAACAAAGAAGAAAAAAGAACGACGAAACAACTAAGTCTTCGCGCTCCACAGTCTTCACGCACTGTCTTCCCTTGTCATAGTCTTCAATGTGAATGTCTTCACATACCACCTTTGACTTCAATGTCTTCATACATTTTTAGTAGGGGTCATCTCCGGTAGGAAAACCGAATCAATGAGGGACTTCTACCTGTGTTATCTTGTAGTTCTCACAAACACATTAGTCCCTCAACCAGGTTTGTCGTCAATACTCCAAAACCAACTAGGGGTGGCACTAGTTCTCCCGAAGTTACTCTTTACTTCCCCACTTAAATCTCGGGATGAGATTTCTTGTAGTGTAGGAGATTTGTGATGCCCTGATACTCAAGCTACAGTGGACCTTTGCTAATCATGCCATGTCACCTCGGTTACCGTTGATAAACTCGCGTTGGTTTGAATCCTAGTTCAAATTTCAAATTTAAAATAAAGTCAAAAAATAAAGTTTTCAAATCAAAACCAAAATGTTCGTTGGGTTGAAAATATTCACTGGATAATTATCATATGCCAACCAACATCATTTGGCTCTCCCTTTAATCCCTAGGGCAATATAAAGTGGCCCAGCAGCATATTAATTGACCTATTCAATTTCTAAAAATGCTTGAACAATTCCATTGGCTCTAAAACTTTTTATGCAACACCACAATGTTGTTCTTGAATTGTGTGCGAGATTTCATGTTTGACTAAATTCATTTTTGTGACTCAAATTAATACGAAACAACAGCTACCTTAAATACATAAAAGTGAAACTAGAAAATGCCTTGCCTCATTACTGTGCGTCTGGGCCCTAGTGGCCACAGAGCACTTTCGGCCCAACCCATACCCCACTTGCCCCCATCTCCAACTACAGAAGCAGGGGTGGGCGTGGCGCTCATCCACTGGCGCCATTGCCGGCGACACACACGCGCCGGCCATCTGTCGTCTCCCTCGTGCCATAAGAATGGCCCCCAAACCCTAGCATCTCCACTCTTGCTCGCTTTCCCACTTGATCTAGCGCCCGTACCGCCGCCGCCGCTGTGACTGTTGCGGTCTCACAGACACCAGCCACCGCTCGCCGCACCTTTATGTCCAGAAGACGCATCGGCTTCGTCTACATCTCCGGCGCCACTGGATCGAGGCCGAGGGGCGCCAGCGACGCCATCCGCGTTGATCCCCTTCGACCGATGCCGCCCCTGCCTCGACGTCCACTCCTCGACTCCGACCACCCCGGCTCCCCTGAGCCCCCTACACACCTCGCGGTGAGCCTCCACTCCCGCCCCCTCTGCTAGGTAGCTTCCGCGCGCCCCTAGCACCGTTTCTGCCATTGTCGTGAGATCATCGCCGCCGCTCGTGTCGCCACCGTAGCCACAATCCCCGTAGCTCACGTTCGAACCCCGCAGCGAACTCCTCATGCTCCCAGGAGTTGAATGCACGCACACGCGCGCCTGCCCAAGCCCCATGGCCATGGATCTGTTGACGCCCGAACACCGGCGCCGCCATCATGGATGTCATGCTCGACTCCGTCCGCCCCCGCTCGTTCCGGCGGGCTGCCCGGTCCCGCTCACCACTGCTGCTGCTGCCCGCCTCTGCCGGAGGCCCGCGCTGCTTCGCTCGGTTAGCTGCTGCTGCGTTCCATCGCAGTCGTCATGTCGTTGCTCGCCGATGGCCGCTTCGCCTGCCCTGCTCACCCCGCTTGTCCCTCCTCTTGCCGCAGGCCTCACCACGCCCCTGCTTTGCCTTGCGGCAACCCGCGCCCGCTGCCGCACGACGCTTGTCGCTCCTGCCCCGCGCCACCGGCCTCTGCCACGCGCGGGCGCCCGCGGCCTTCCCTGCTCGCCCCGCGCGCGTCTAGCCGCTTGCCGCGCCCGCCCATGCCTGCTGCTGTGCTGATGCAGCTGCTGCCGTCGTCAGGCCCTTCAGCCGCTGGCGACGCCGCGTGCGGGCCTCGTCCCGCCTCGCCTCCGGCTGCTGCCCTTGCGTGCCCCGCGCCGGCTGCGCGCCTGCACGCACCCTCCCGCGCTTGGCCGCTGTCAGGACCCTGATTCTAAGTCACACTGATCTAGCCTGTAACACCTCATATCACTTTGCGGCCTCACGCACGGTATTCCCACAGGTGTCGCCTTACCTTGGCCCGGGACCGTTTGCGCCTTTTGGCTCACGTATATGATATTGTCGCTAGCATCCATATGACAGAGAACCCGAGCCGACATGACTAGTCATGAACCCAAAGTGGCACTAACTTACGGGGAAAGGCATACATGAATCAACATCGAGCATGTTGGTCAGCAGCGTGTGACTCCGGGCTATAGCAACTGGGCTAACAGGACTCCGGTAACCCGGGCTGTAGCAGGCTAGCAGGACTCTGGATGTCACCGCGTGACATTTCCCCAAAGGGACAGACACAGGAATAAAGTGAATCACATGCCGGCCAGTCTAAGTGTTCCGGAGCAGTAGTGCTGGGCTAGCAGGACTCCGGTGAACCGGGCTGTAGCGGACTACTATGGCTCATGGAAGCGCAAGACTACATTTCCCCATAGGAGAGGCTACCAAGGATAAACAACTAGGTTGTCGGATCCCACACATACCAAGCATTTCAATCATACACACAATATGCTCAATATGTGTAAATACAACATGGCATCACAACAAAACTCTATGACTCAAAGTATTTATTCATTAGGCTCCCAGGAGCGAGATATTACAAACATGGGTCTCATGACCCAACATACAGAGCATACAATCAATAAGCACATGCGGAAGCTTAACTTGTCTGAGTACAGACAACTAAAAATGAAGAAGGCTGAGAAGCCTGACTATCTACAAGACACTACCAATGGTACAAGATCGTAGCTGAGGTAACGAGCTAAACGTCGAAGTCCATGCGGAACTACTAGTGAGACTAGAAGTCTCTCTGCAAAAACATAAATTAAGCAAACGTGAGTACAAATGTACTCAGCAAGACTTACATCAGAACTAACTACATATGTATCATTATCAACAAAGGGATGGTGGGGTTTAACTGCAGCAAGCCAGCTTTGACTTGGTGGCTATCCTGAACTACGACTGCAAGTAACTCTTTTGCGGTGGCGCACACGAGTCCACATATTCACCATATCAATACACCACTATGGATTCGCTCCCGTCTCCCTACGAGAACGCCATCCATAGCACTCACTCTTATCTTGCACATTTTAGAGTATCCACTTTCACTTGTCTATGAACTATGCAAGGGGTCCAAGTTTCCATATCCGAGGAATCCGGCTATTCGAATAGATAATGATAACCCTGCAGGGGTGTACTTCTTCACACACGCTCTCGCCACTTACCACCGTGTACACGTCGTGTATCTCGGCAACCTTCAAGTGGAAGCCTGGTGAGGGAGTCGGCCATGACCTGGCTAATCACACAAGTCTCTCGTCCAGGTTTATCACCTATTCGGGTTCCATCCGCAAGGAGATCTGGCCGGGGTGTCGCTCACGGCCCCAAATGATGTGTACAGGGTTCCCAAGCCCACCATCCGGGTGCCACTTGGTACATCGGGTCACTGTACCTAGTCTGTCCCAAGCCCACCTGTACTGGGTGCCACTTGGTAGACTACTAACACTACCTACAAACACCAAAAACTAGTTGCAACTCCTGGACAGAGATCGAGTTGATTAATAAGTCAAGAGAGCTTGGAGCGCCCGGAGCCCAATGTGTGATAGTAACTGTTCATGGATCACAAACACAGAACTCAGTTCCTGAGGACGGCTGCAATGAGACAACCCACCATGTACTCCTACATGGTCTCTCACCGCTACCTTTACCAAATCGTCTTCACACACTTAGCTCTCAACAGTAGGACATGTTCACAACTTTCCAATTCATCCCCGAAGAATCAGACCTGACACAACTCTAAGCAATAGCAGGCATGACAAACAAGCATGAATGAGTAGGCACATCAGGGCTCAAACAACTCCTACTCATGCTAGTGGGTTTCATCTATTTACTGTGGCAATGACAGGTCATGCAGAGGAAAGGGGTTCAACTACCGCAGCATGTAATAGTTGAAACATTGTTGTCCTAATGCAGTAAAAGAGAGCAGGAGCGAGAGAGTGGGATTGTATCAGAATGAACAAGGGGGTTTTGCTTGCCTGACACTTCCGAAGATAGTATAGCTCTTCATCGGTGTCATCGATCACATCACCGGAACATACGTCTACCGAAGGGGAACAACCACCGGCAAACACAAAAGAAACAACATTCACTGTAATGCACAATCAAATGAATGACATGTCATGTTAAGGAACTGAATTCACCTAATGCAATATCTAGCCAAGTTAATTGAAGTGGAACTCAAACAAGATCTAATTCCAACTCCAAATGTGATTTCATAAATTGCCCTAATCATCATTTGTCCTATTCATTGAGGGCAACTTGTTTAAACATGCATGAGCATGCATAAACAGATTCTTCATATTTTTCTGATCATTTTTCATATATAAATTATTTGATTTGGAGTTACGGTTGAATTTCTATGATTTTTAGAAGTTTAGGACATTTTCTGAATTAATAAATCATTTCTGATTTATTTAAAATTCCAGAAAATAAACACTGCATCAGCCTGACATCATCATGATGTCAGTAGGTCAACGGGGCACCGTCCAGGTCAAACATGACGTGTGGGGTCCACACGTCAGTGACTACCTAACTAACCTAAGTTTAATTAGAGCTTGGGCCCACATGTCAGTGTCTAATCTACTTGACTAAGTTAATTAACACTAACTAAACCTAACACTAATTAAACAGGGGGCCTCGGCCCACACGTCGGTGGGTCAGGGGAAAGTCAAACCCTAGTAAAAACGGGGTTAACCCCGCCGGAGTTGACCCGCGGCTCGTCACCGGCGACCTCACAGAGCGGCGGAGGCGCTCGGGATTCACTGTCCCGCGTCCTCTCGACCCGGGGTTTGGCTCTACGGGCTGTTGGGCGTGCGCCGTGTCCAGGGAAACACACGAGAGGGGGCGGGGTGGTCGGAGTCGACGACACCGACGAGCAGAGCGGCGCCGGAGTTCGGACGTCGACGGATTCGACGCCGCAGGGCACGGCAGGAGCAACATATGGCCGCAACGGCCCCGTGGTGATGCGCTGAGCGCGGTGATGCGCTCGCTTTCGAACTCAGGTGAAAGTGGCCTCAACAGTGAGGAGCTCAGGCGGCAGCGCGTGCGGGCGAGCGCGGTGTGGCGGCTACGGCGTGCAACAGAGCAAACATGAAGGGGGAGAAGGAGCAGGAGCTCACGGCGAGTGCAGAGGGCGTCGAAACGGGCTCGGGAAAGGATTGGAGTTGGCGGGGTGGCGAAGTCGATCTTGCCGTCGGGAGGTTGAAGACGAGCCCAATGAGGACGTTCGGGGCTTCTGGCGGGGCGTGGCTTGGTGAGGGGGGCGAGGACGAAGTGGCGGAGCTTCTGGGCTGCTCGGGAGGACAAGGGAGAGGCGTTGGCCGCGGTGGTGCTCGTCGGCGGCGGCGGCAGCTCCCGAACTGTGGGCGAGGGAGAGAGACAGGGAAGGGGAAAGAGCACGGGCAGAGTGGGGAGAGGTGCAGGGGAAGCAGGAGACCGCGTGGCGCTCGGGGCTGGCTCCAGAAGCGGCGGAAGCAGGAGGTGGAGCTCGGGCGCACGCGCGTCGACACGGCGTCGTCCTCCTGGTAGGAGCTAGGAGATGACTGGCAACGTGGGCTGGGCCGCCTGGCTTTGCCCAGTTGGGCTGCTACAGTGGTGGGCTGTGCAGGTAAGTGCTTTGTCTTTTTCTATTTTCTGTTTTTTCTGTTTTGTTTTAATTATTTTGCCACTGATTCAAATTCAAAGTAAATCAAAGGAGGGCAAAACCTTCAGAATATCTGTATGTTGCCATTATGGACTTTTCCAAAGGCACATAAATAATTTCAGGGCCTTTTGAAATATATTCTATATAAAATGAATATAATCCAAAAGTCAAATACTTATTGATTTAATTTCAAAGGCCCAAAATAAATATCCCTGAGACTCCAAAAATATTAATTTGAGTTTTACTTCTTCCCAATATTTTTATAGCTTAATAGGAACATTTTCTTGGGTTTGTTTGAAGCAATTTTTAATGTTGATCTCTGAGGCTTTCCACTTTCCCCAATTCACATTTAAAAGAAATTTAAACATGATGCATGGATGCCACTCACTGATGCAACTAATTACAAAGCAGAAATCTAGGGCTGTGACAGCCGCGCCCGCACCACGCCGCTGCCCACCATTGCTCTGCCTGTACTACTGCTAGTACTGTAGCTAGTGCTAGCTAGCTTTTCTAAATCTAAGTTGACTAGCCCTCTAGACAGTCCCTAAACTACAGCAAAACAACTACTAACAGGCCAAAAAAATATGAGTTGAAAGTATACATGACAAACTCCATTTTATCCCACTGGACTAAATCCTTTTGATGAATAGATTAAATTCTACAAAAATCACAAAATGACATATTATGTTAATAACTCCTATCCTACTAACCTGTGTGTGCTTTGTGCTTTGTGTGTGTCTGTGTGAAGGGCTATGTAGGTGCGCGCCGTGCATGTGGCTGGCTGGTATAATAATGCATGCTTAGATTAGTATTACTAGGTAGTATTAATTAGTGCTAGGTTAGTCTAGTAGTAGATGACATGTAGGCCCCATTAAATAATTTAGGTTCATTTAATTGTTTAGGTAAATAGTCTATGACATGTGGGCCACACCTATCCTTTTTGACTAGTCAATTTGACTTGGTCAATTTTGGTTTAAACTAAATGTAATAATTTCAAAAATTCAATTAAACTTTGAAAAATTATATAAAATAATCTATAACTCGGATGAAAATGTTTTCTACATGAAAGTTGCTCAGAACGACGAGACGAATCCGAATGCGCGGTCCATTTACCTGTCAGATGCCTCTAACTGTCTAAACATGGAACATTCCCCCTCCGGTTATCTATCTGATACAGGTCCGGAACCGGGAACTCCTTCCCGGTTGAATTCCCCCTTCACCTATAACGTCTAGGACCGCGTTAGAACACGTCTAGCTATGCCTGTTGTCCTGTTATGCACTTGTTTGCTATGTATTTATTGTTTCTCCCCCCTCTTCTCTTCGGTAGACCCCCGTGGCGGCTGCCGATGCCGCTGTGATCGACTACATCACCGACGACCCCTCCTTCTTGTCTGAGCAACCAGGCAAGCCCCCCCTTTGATCATCCCGATATCGCCCATTCCATTCTCTCATGCTTGCATTAGATTTTGCTACTGTTATTGTTTTCTCCTATTCTGATGCATAGCCTGCTTTTGTAACCTGCTTATTGTTACCTTACATGCTTATCCTAAACTACCTAGTATAGGTTGGTTAGTGATCCATCAGTGACCCCCACCTTGTCCTTGTTGCCCCGCTTTATGTTCGATGACTCGATCAACGTGATCGAAGACCAGGCCCCGGCACCGCACATCACTTTCCCCTTTTGTTGCTCGACTCTGCAGAGTTACCATCGAGTGCCGAGGGTGGAACCTCATACATCACTCCTGATGAGATCTCTGTAGTGTAGCTATCCGGTCGTGGTCATCGAGGGTGATTTCCTCCTTAACCACTTCCGATACAGCTCTGTCGTGCAACCCCTCAAGTGTGAACCTCGAGGGTGGATCCTCTTATGTTCACCTTGATGATTACATCGAGTGGAATTCACCGGGGGTGATTCCTCGGGTTTTCCCTTTGGTGTTAGACACACAATTACTATGGTTACTATAACTTCACACTGAACCATGTTACTAAAGACGGGTCGGCCCTGAGGGGTACCCGCGCGAGCTTAATAGCGAGTGATGTGGAGTCGGGTTGACCTGGAAGGTGCCCGCGAGATACTTACGAGGCGTGGCCGGGAATTCTTAGCCCTTGCCGCAAGTACTCGAGACGGGGCGACGGGGTCACATATTTCGTGAGTCTCTGCTCGTGACCGCACTACCAACACACTAACGGTTTGGAAATTTGATCTGAGGGGCCTCTGGCCTGATAGCACTAACCATCACGTGGGCATAGTATGGGTGTTCTGCGTCGTATACATCAGCCGAAGCTTAATAGACGTCAGCGACTGAGCGGCGCGCACCGGATTGGACTGCGTAAGCACCTGCCTTTTTGAAGGAGGTAGCTAGGTCTACTCACCGGCCGCCCATGCAACGTGCAGGAGTTCCCGGGGAGATCGCCCATGACCCCTGGGGGCATAGGTCTAGTCCGGCGTGTTGACCTCTCTATTAAGCCTAGGTCGGGTTACGGCGTATTGTTTGGCCGAGGCCGGGCATTGATGGGGAACGTAGTAATTTCAAAATTTTCCTACGCACACACAAGATCATGGTGATGCATAGCAACGAGGGGAGAGTGTGATCTACGTACCCTTGTAGATCGACAACGGAAGCGTTTGGTTGATGTAGTCGTACGTCTTCACGGCCCGACCGATCAAGCACCGAAACTACGGCACCTCCGAGTTTTAGCACATGTTCAGCTTGATGACGATCCCCGGACTCCGATCCAGCAAAGTGTCGGGGAAGAGTTCTGTCAGCACGACGGCATGGTGACGATCTTGATGTACTACTGTCGCAGGGCTTCGCCTAAGCACCACTACAATATTATCGAGGACTATGATGGCTGGGGCCGCCGCACACGGCTAAGAATAAGATCACGTGGATCAACTTGTGTATCTCTGGGGTTCCCCTGCCTCAGTATATAAAGGACCAAAGGGGGGGGGGTTCGGCTGGCCTAGGAGAGGCGCGCCAGGAGAGTCCTACTCCCTCTGGGAGTAGGATTCCCCCCCAATCCTAGTTGGAATAGGATTCGCCGAGGGAGGAAAAGAGAGAGGGTGGCCGGCCCCCTCTCCTTGTCCTATTCGGACCAAGGGAGGGGAGGGGCGCGCGGCCCACTTTGGACAGCCCCTTATCTTTTCCACTAAGACCCACTATGGCCCATATAGCTCCCGGGGGGTTCCGGTAACCTCCCGGTACTCCTGTAAAATCCCGATTTCACCCGGAACACTTCCGATATCCAAACACAGGCTTCCAATATATCAATCTTTATGTCTTGACCATTTCGAGACTTCTCGTCATGTCCGTGATCACATCCGGGACTCCGAACAAACTTCGGTACATCAAAATGCATAAACTCATAATATAACTGCCATCGTAAGCTTAAGCGTGCGGACCCTACGGGTTCGAGAACAATGTAGACATGACCGAGACACGTCTCTGGTCAATAACCAATAGCGGAACCTGGATGCTCATATTGGCTCCTACATATTCTACGAAGATCTTTATCGGTCAGACCGCATAACAACATACGTTGTTCCCTTTGTCATCGGTATGTTACTTGCCCGAGATTCGATCGTCGGTATTCCAATACCTAGTTCAATCTCGTTACCGGCAAGTCTCTTTACTCGTTCTGTAATACATCATCCCGCAACTAACTCATTAGTTGCAATGCTTGCAAGGCTTAAGTGATGTACATTACCGAGAGGGCCCAGAGATACCTCTCCGACAATCGGAGTGAAAAATCCTAATCTCGAAATACGCCAACCCAACATGTACCTTTGGAGACACCTGTAGAGCTCCTTTATAATCACCCAGTTACGTTGTGACGTTTGGTAGCACACAAAGTGTTCCTCCGGCAAACGGGAGTTGCATAATCTCATAGTCATAGGAACATGTATAAGTCATGAAGAAAGCAATAGCAACATACTAAATGATCGGGTGCTAAGCTAATGGAATGGGTCATGTCAATCAGATCATTCACTTAATGATGTGATCCCGTTAATCAAATAACAACTCATTGTTCATGGTTAGGAAACATAACCATATTTGATTAACGAGCTAGTCAAGTAGAGGCATACTAGTGACACTTCGTTTGTCTATGTATTCACACATGTATTATGTTTCCAGTTAATACAATTCTAGCATGAATAATAAACATTTATCATGATATAAGGAGATAAATAATAACTTTATTATTGCCTCTAGGGCATATTTCCTTCAGTCTCCCACTTGCACTAGAGTCAATAATCTAGATTACACAGTAATGATTCTAACACCCATGGAGCCTTGGTGCTGATCATGTTTTGCTCGTGGAAGAGGCTTAGTCAACGGGTATGCAACATTCAGATCCGTATGTATCTTGAAAATCTCTATGTCTCCCACCTGGACTAGATCCCGGATGGAATTGAAGCGTCTCTTGATGTGCTTGGTTCTCTTGTGAAATCTGGATTCCTTTGCCAAGGCAATTGCACCAGTATTGTCACAAAAGATTTTCATTGGACCTGATGCACTAGGTATGACACCTAGATCGGATATGAACTCCTTCATCCAGACTCCTTCATTTGCTGCTTTTGAAGCAGCTATGTACTGCGCTTCACATGTAGATCCCGCTACAACGCTTTGTTTAGAACTGCACCAACTGACAGCTCCACCGTTTAATGTAAACACGTATCCGGTTTGTGATTTAGAATCGTCCGGATCAGTGTCAAAGCTTGCATCAACGTAACCTTTTATGATGAGCTCTTTGTCACCTCCATATATGAGAAACATATCCTTAGTCCTTTTCAGGTATTTCAAGATGTTCTTGACCGCTGTCTAGTGATCCACTCCTGGATTACTTTGGTAACTCCCTGCTAGACTTATAGCAAGGCACACATCAGGTCTGGTACACAACATTGCATACATGATAGAGCCTATGGCTGAAGCATAGGGAACATCTTTCATATTCTCTCTATTTTCTGCAGTGGTCGGGCATTGAGTCTTACTCAACTTCACACCTTGTAACACAGGCACGAACCCTTTCTTTGCTTGATCCATTTTGAACTTCTTCAAAACTTTGTCAAGGTATGTGGTTTGTGAAAGTCCGATTAAGCGTCTTGATCTATCTCTATAGATTTTAATGCCTAATATGTAAGCAGCTTCACCGAGGTCTTTCATTTAAAAACTCTTATTCAAGTATCCCTTTATGCTATCCAGAAATTCTACATCATTTCCAATTAGTAATATGTCATCCACATATAATATCAGAATTGCTACAGAGCTCCCACTCACTTTCTTGTAAATACAGGCTTCTCCAAAAGTCTGTAAAAAACCAAATGCTTTGATCACACTATCAAAACGTTTATTCCAACTCCGAGAGGCTTGCACCAGTCCATAAATGGATCGCTGGAGCTTGCACACTTTGTTAGCTCCCTTTGGATCGACAAAACCTTCTGGTTGCATCATATACAACTCTTCTTCCAGAAATCCATTCAGGAATGCAGTTTTGACATCCATCTGCCATATTTCATAATCATAAAATGCGGCAATTGCTAACATGATTCGGACAGACTTAAGCATCGCTACGGGTGAGAAGGTCTCATCGTAGTCAATCCCTTGAACTTGCCGAAAACCTTTTGCGACAAGTCGAGCTTTGTAGACAGTAATATTACCGTCAGCGTCACTCTTCTTCTTGAAGATCCATTTATTCTCAATTGCTTGCCGATCATCGGGCAAGTCAACCAAAGTCCACACTTTGTTCTCATACATGTATCCCATCTCAGATTTCATGGCTTCAAGCCATTTTGCGGAATCTGGGCTCACCATCGCTTCTTCATAGTTCGTAGGTTCATCATGATCTAGTAGCATGACTTGCAGAACAGGATTACCGTACCACTCTGGCGCGGATCTTACTCTGGTTGATCTACGAGGTTCAGTGGTATCTTGTTCTGAAGTTTAATGATCATCATCATTAGCTTCCTCACTCACTGGTGCAGGTGTCACAGAAACAGTTTTCTGTGATGCACTACTTTCCAATAAGGGAGCAGGTACAGTTACCTCGTCAAGTTCTACTTTCCTCCCACTCACTTCTTTCGAGAGAAACTCCTTCCCTAGAAAGTTTCCGAATTTAGCAACAAAAGTCTTGCCTTCGGATCTGTGATAGAAGGTGTATCCAATAGTCTCCTTTGGATATCCTATGAAGACACATTTCTCCGATTTGGGTTCGAGCTTATCAGGTTGAAGCTTTTTCACATAAGCATCGCAGCCCCAAATTTTCAGAAACAACAACTTTGGTTTCTCGCCAAACCACAGTTCATAAGGCGTCGTCTCAACGGATTTTGATGGTGCCCTATTTAACGTGAATGCGGCCGTCTCTAGAGCGTATCCCCAAAACAATAGCGGTAAATCAGTAAGAGACATCATAGATCACACCATATCTAGTAAAGTACGATTACGACGTTCGGACACACCATTGCGCTGTGGTGTTTCGGGTGGCGTGAGTTGCGAAACTATTCCGCATTGTTTCAAATGTACACCAAACTCGTAACTCAAATATTCTCCTCCACGATCAGATCGTAGAAATTTTATTTTCTTGTTACGATGATTTTCAACTTCACTTTGAAATTCTTTGAACTTTTCAAACGTTTCAGACTTATGTTTCATTAAGTAGATATACCCATATCTGCTTAAGTCATCTGTGAAGGTGAGAAAATAACGATATCCGCCACGAGCCTCAATATTCATCGGGCCACATACATCTATATGTATGATTTCCAACAAATTTGTTGCTCTCTCCATAGTACCGGAGAACGGTGTTTTAGTCATCTTGCCCATGAGGCACGGTTCGCAAGTACCAAGTGATTCATAATCAAGTGGTTCCAAAAGTCCATCAGTATGGAGTTTCTTCATGCGCTTTACACCCATATGACCTAAACGGCAGTGCCACAAATAAGTTGCACTATCATTATCAACTCTGCATCTTTTGGCTTCAACACTATGAATATGTGTGTCACTACTACCGAGATTTAATAAAAATAGACCACTCTATAAGGGTGCATGACCATAAAAGATATTACTCATATAAATAGAACAACCATTATTCTCAGATTTAAATGAATAACCGTCTCGCATCAAACAAGATCCAGATATAATGTTCATGCTTAACGCTGGCACCAAATAACAATTATTTAGGTCTAATATTAATCCCGAAGGTAGATGTAGAGGTAGCGTGCCGACTGCGATCACATCGACTTTGGAACCGTTTCCCACGCGCATCGTCACCTCGTCCTTAGCCAATCTTCGCTTAATCCGTAGTCGCTGTTTCGAGTTGCAAATATTAGCAACAGAACCAGTATCAAATACCCAGGTGCTACTGCGAGCATTAGTAAGGTACACATTAATAACATGTATATCATAAATACCTTTGTTCACCTTGCCATCCTTCTTATCCACCAAATACTTGGGGCAGTTCCGCTTCCAGTGACCAGTCTGCTTGCAGTAGAAGCACTCAGTTTTAGGCTTAGGTCCAGGTTTGGGTTTCTTCTCTTGAGTAGCAACTTGCTTGCCGTTCTTTTTGAAGTTCCCCTTCTTCTTCCCTTTGCCCTTTTTCTTGAAACTAGTGGTCTTGTTGATCATCAACACTTGATGCTCCTTCTTGATTTCTACCTCCGCAGCTTTCAGCATTGCGAAGAGCTCGGGAATAATCTTATTCATCCCTTGCATATTATAGTTCATCACGAAGCTCTTGTAGCTTGGTGGCAGTGATTGGAGAATTCTGTCAATGACGCAATCATCTGGAAGATTAACTCCCAATTGAATCAAGTGATTATTATACCCAGACATTTTGAGTATATGCTCACTGACAAAACTGTTCTCCTCCATCTTGCAGCTATAGAACTAATTGGAGACTTCATATCTCTCAATCCGGGCATTTGCTTGAAATATTAACTTCAACTCCTGAAACATCTCATATGCTCCATGACGTTCAAAACGTCGTTGAAGTCCCGATTATAAGCCGTAAAGCATGGCACACTGAACTATTGAGTAGTCATCAGCTTTGCTCTGCCAGACGTTCATAACATCCGGCGTTGCTCCAGCAGCAGGCCTGGCACCCAACGGTGCTTCCAGGACGTAATTCTTCTGTGCAGCAATGAGGATAATCCTCAAGTTATGGACCCAGTCCGTGTAATTGCTACCATCATCTTTCAACTTTGCTTTCTCAAGGAAAGCATTAAAATTCAACGGAACAACAACACGAGCCATCTATCTACAAACAAGCATAAACAAGCAAGATACTTATCAAGTACTAAGTTTCATGATAAATTTAAGCTCAGTTAATTTACTTAAAGAACTCCCACTTAGATAGACATCCCTCTAATCCTCTAAGTGATTACGTGATCCAAATCAACTAAACCATGTCCGATCATCACGTGAGATGGAGTAGTTTCATTGGTGAACATCACTATGTTGATCATATCTACTATATGATTCACGCTCGACCTTTCGGTCTTCGTGTTCCGAGGCCATATCTGTATATGCTTGGCTCGTCAAGTTTAACCTGAGTATTCCGCGTGTGCAACTGTTTTGCACCCATTGTATTTGAACGTAGAGCCTATCACACCCGATCATCACGTGGTGTCTCAGCACGAAGAACTTTCGCAACGGTGCATACTCAGGGAGAACACTTCTTGATAATTAGTGAGAGATCATCTTATAATGCTACCGTCAATCAAAGCAAGATAAGATGCATAAAAGATAAACATCACATGCACTCAATAAAAATGATATGATATGGCCATCATCATCTTGTGCTTGTGATCTCCATCTCCGAAGCACCGTCGTGATCACCATCGTCACCGGTGTGACACCTTGATCTCCATCGTAGCATCGTTGTCGCCTCACCAAGCTTGTGGTTCCTCGACTATCGCTACTGTTTAGTGATAAAGTAAAGCATTACATCGTGATTGCATTGCATACAATAAAGCGACAACCATATGGCTCCTGCCAGTTGCCGATAACTTGGTTACAAAACATGATCATCTCATATAAAAATCAGCATCATGTCTTGACCATATCACATCACAACATGCCCTGCAAAAACAAGTTAGACGTCCTCTACTTTGTTGTTGCAAGTTTTACGTGGCTGCTACGGGCTTAAGCAAGAACCAATCTTACCTACGCATCAAAACCACAACGATAGTTTGTCAAGTTGGTGCTGCTTTAACCTTCGGAAGGATCGGGCGTAGCCACACTCGATTCAACTAAAGTTGGAGAAACTGTCACCCGCAAGCCACCTATGTGCAAAGCACGTCGGGAGAACCGGTCTCGCGTAAGCATACGCGTAATGTCGGTCCGGGCCACTTCGTCCAACAATACCGCCGAACCAAAGTATGACATGCTGGTAAGCAGTATGACTTATATCGCCCACAACTCACTTGTGTTCTACTCGTGCATATAACATCAACATATAAAACCTAGGCTCGGATGCCACTGATGGGGAACGTAGTAATTTCAAAATTTTCCTACGCACACGCAAGATCATGGTGATGCATAGCAACGAGGGGAGAGTGTGATCTACGTACCCTTGTAGATCGACAACGGAAGCGTTTGGTTGATGTAGTCGTACGTCTTCACGGACCGACCGATCAAGCACCGAAACTACGGCACCTCTGAGTTTTAGCACACGTTCAGCTCGATGACGATCCCCGGACTCCGATCCAGCAAAGTGTCGGGGAAGAGTTCCGTCAGCACGACGGCGTGGTGACGATCTTGATGTACTACTGTCGCAGGGCTTCGCCTAAGCACCGCTACAATATTATCGAGGACTATGGTGGCTGGGGCCGCCGCACACGGCTAAGAATAAGATCACATGGATCAACTTGTGTGTCTCTGGGGTTCCCCTGCCTC
>NC_041380.1:89626860-89629077 GCF_002162155.2 Triticum dicoccoides | reverse complement strand
GCCGAGGGAGGAAAAGAGAGAGGGTGGCCGGCCCCCTCTCCTTGTCCTATTCGGACCAATGGCGGGGAGGGGCGCGCGGCCCACTTTGGGCAGCCCCTTCTCTTTTCCACTAAGGCCCACTATGGCC
This sequence comes from Triticum dicoccoides, assembly GCF_002162155.2. Classification (NCBI taxonomy): domain Eukaryota; kingdom Viridiplantae; phylum Streptophyta; class Magnoliopsida; order Poales; family Poaceae; genus Triticum; species Triticum dicoccoides. The sequence continues at coordinate 89,628,950 of NC_041380.1, read as the reverse complement.
CATATAGCTCCCGGGGGGTTCCGGTAACCTCCCAGTACTCCGGTAAAATCCCGATTTCACCTGGAACACTTTCGATATCCAAACATAGGCTTCCCATATATCAATCTTTATGTCTCGACCATTTCGAGACTCCTCGTCATGTCCGTGATCACATCCGGGACTCCGAACAAACTTCGGTACATCAAAATGCATAAACTCATAATATAACTGTCATCGTAACCTTAAGCGTGCGGACCCTACGGGTTCGAGAACAATGTAGACATGACCGAGACACGTCTCTGGTCAATAACCAATAGCGGAACCTAGATTCTCATATTGGCTCCTACATATTCTACGAAGATCTTTATTGGTCAGACCGCATAACAACATACGTTGTTCCCTTTGTCACCGGTATGTTACTTGCCCGAGATTCGATCGTCGGTATTCCAATACCTAGTTCAATCTAGTTACTGGCAAGTCTCTTTACTCGTTCTGTAATACATCATCCCGCAACTAACTCATTAGTTGCAATGCTTGCAAGGCTTAAGTGATGTGCATTATCGAGAGGGCCCAGAGATACCTCTCCGACAATAGGAGTGACAAATACTAATCTTGAAATACGCCAACCCAACATGTACCTTTGGAGACACCTGTAGAGCTCCTTTATAATCACCCAGTTACGTTGTGACGTTTGGTAGCACACAAAGTGTTCCTCCGGCAAACGGGAGTTGCATAATCTCATAGTCATAGGAACATGTATAAGTCATGAAGGAAGCAATAGCAACATACTAAATGATCTGGTGCTAAGCTAATGGAATGGGTCATGTCAATCAGATCATTCACTTAATGATGTGATCCCGTTAATCAAATAACAACTCATTGTTCATGGTTAGGAAACATAACCATCTTTGATTAACGAGCTAGTCAAGTAGAGGCATACTAGTGACACTTTGTTTGTCTATGTATTCACACATGTATTATGTTTCCGGTTAATACAATTCTAGCATGAATAATAAACATTTATCATGATATAAGGAAATAAATAATAACTTTATTATTGCCTCTAGGGCATATTTCCTTCAGGCATGACCCAAGAAAGTGTGTCCGGCCGAAGTTAATCGAGCGTGGTGGGTAAGTTGGTGCACCCCTGCAGGGAAGAAAACATCTATCGATACTCTGTCCTATGATAACAGACACTTGGAGTTGTATCCCGATCGATACAACTAGAACTGGATACTTGTGATGAGAAATGAATGGATCTGAGAAATGGGTAGTATGGCTCTGGGATGTTACTCGAAATGAATAGTATGGCTCTGGGATTGCTTTCTTGCAGGGAGTCGAGAAAGGATCTCTGGCCGAGGTTGATAACACTACTACTACTTTACATTATGTTGATCTGTACTCTTCTATGTGCCGCAAGATGCTTGAAGATTCTAGTCTTCGATAGGCTAGGCTTTCGCCTTCTCTTCTGGTATTCTGCAGTTTAGTCCACAGATACAACCCATTTGTTTGATACAAATGCATACTTAGTTTAGATCTGATATAAGTCTTGCGAGTACTTTGGATGAGTACTCACGGTTGCTTTGCTACCTGTTTTTCCCCATACCCGATTGTTGCGACCAGATGACGGATCCCAGGAGTCAGACGACACCACTGATGATTACTACTACCTCGAGGGTGCCTACTACAACGTGATGGCCGCTGACAACTTGGAGTAGTTAGGAGGCTCCCAGGCAGGAGGCCTTGCCTTTTCGATCGATGTTGATTTTGTGCTAGCCTTCTTAAGGCAAACTTGTCTAACTCATGTCTGCACTCAGATATTGTTGCTTCCGCTGACTCTTGTGTATTCGAGTTTATGTATTCGAGCCCTCGAGGCCCCTGGCTTGTAATATAAAGCCTGCATTATTTTGATTTGTGTCTAGAGTTGTGTTGTGATATCTTCCCGTGAGTCCTTGATCTTGATCGTACACAGTTGTGTGTATGATTGAATCGAGGGCGTCACAGGCAGCTGGTCATGAAGCAGCATCATGTCAGGCTACACGTCAGTCGACTGACTTTTTCATCTCTGGTTAGTCGATTTTCCAGCCGTTGGATACGGAATCAAGGGCCTG
>NC_041380.1:89607764-89626231 GCF_002162155.2 Triticum dicoccoides | reverse complement strand
GCCCCAGCCATCCCTCTATCCCTCCTCGTGCCGAGCTTTTTCTCCGGCGAACCCCATGCCATTGCCCAACCACCGCCGGCGACCACCGCCCCCACCCTAAACTCCCTAAGATAGATAGTGGGATACCTCTCCGGCGAGCCACCCTCCCCGCTGCGGCTGGTTCTTCCTTAACTCCGGTGAGCCCCCCACCCCCTGAAAATCGACTGACCCAAAAGTCGATTCAGTCGACTGAAGTGTAGCTAAATCGGAGCAGCATCGCAAGCAAGATCAAGAGTGAGAGCAGCAACGCGAGCAAGAGCAATAGCAATAGCAGACCAAGCAGGGAACCGGGAGCAAGACCAGAGCAGCAGCGCGAGCGAGAGCTAAAGCAGTAGCTCCTAGTGATGTGGACCTCGCCGCCGAGGGAGCGACGCCGTGGAGGAAGTGGCCGGCGACGCCGCCGTGGATGGAGCCGCGCCGTGTCGGCTCGGGACCAACTGCCAGCAGCACCGTGAGATCAAATCAAGAAGAAAATGTGGCGATTAGTGTACAACCTCTTTGGTGGCGCCGATTAGGCCTCATCTTCATCCGAGGAAACGGTGATGATAATGCTCTTTAGATGGTGCAGGGGAAGACAGAGGTGTGGGAATGGAGGTGGCGCTAAAGATGAGGGAAACATCGGGGCAGCTCCTTGGAGGTGGAGGATGGGGTGGCTGAACCGGCGGGATGACAAGATCGACGACGGATCCTCATCTGGTACGGTGGATGAGGGACGTCGAAGTGTTGCTGTGGACGATGTCGACGGTGAAGAGGATTCGGCTGGGTGGCGGATGGAGGAGGGTGTGGGGCTTCGGCTACGTGTATAATGCATGCAACCTGCTACTCACATGCACGTTTTAGTGCATTCCAAACGTATATACTACCACTTCAATATGAACTAAATTTGAATTCGTTTCTCTATTTGAATAAGATCTACAATAATGATTGTTGTTAAGTCACACCATTTGAATTTGTTTCTCTATTTTAATAAGATCTACAATCATCATTATTGTCAAGTTAAACCATCATTTGTGTATTATCTTCACAGCACACCACATGATTACTCTCGAGTTAGATATGAACTATGTGTACTATATGAACTCGAACTCAATTTTTTGAATCCACTTTATGTTGTTTTCAAATCACAGTACATTTCAAGCTCTAGCTAGATCTTCATAATCTAAACCATGTCTCATTTGTATAATGTGTTTATCACATAATGTATGGTGCCCCGCCCTCTACACCTACAAGTATTTAGATGTGATTTGCAAACACCACACATTACCACAAATTCAAATAAAATGTGAGATTGTTCGATATATAGTATTGTTTAGATTGTTCGATATTTAGTTGTAAGCTGCAAAAGCCACACATTATCACAAATTAAATATGAGATTGTTCAATGTATAGTATGGCTTAGATTGTTCGACATTTAGATGTGAGTTGCAAACGCCATGCATTCTCACATTATGGTATAACATGTGCAAAATCACATCACGTGTATCACCGCTATATTCATGCATGCATATGTTTATAACACTATGATCTCCTATTCAAATATATGAATCCATTTTCATATCAAATTACGATCTTTGTTAGTCTCTTACACCCACAAAATCCTCTATCCTTTGTAGCTAGCACTAACTTTCTCTCGTGCACGCACACTAGCACACGCCCTCCCCCTCCCTCAGCATTCTATCCATCGCGCACATTCATTTTTTTCTTTAGGTCGTTCTCCCATAGTCTTCACAACTCCTTTCCGACACACACTGATCGATAAACCTCTCCAGCGATGTCTTCCTACAACATACACACGCACCTTCCATCTCCTCCTTTCTGTGTCCATGCCTCCTGTCTCTCATATGGTCCCACACACGTGTAAACTCTCACCCCTCGTTTCATCGATCTCACAACCGCACACTCTTCCCCCTATCTAGCTAGTAGCTCGGCCTCTCGCACCACCTCCTAGCTCCATTCTCTCTGTCTATCCGTCTCGCTGGGTCTTCTTTGCCTCTAACAAATGGATGTACACCAACCGATCTCCCACTATACATATAGCTATCTAGGTCCTTATAACTCGTTTTCCCCACGTGTTGATCGATCTACCTCATTAGTTATGTCTCTCTCTTCCTCTGACAAACAACAATTGATCTACTGATCTAGTTAGGTTTGCTTACCAAACACATGGTTCCCCTTCATTATCCATGCATGCGTCTCGACAGATCTATCACGCACAAGCACACACAGAAACACATCGCCACTCTTATTGATAATATTGCAGTTCTACCCACAGTTTGTCTAGTAGGCCTCTCCCACCATCTTCGAGAAGCAACTCCATCACCCATCCAGCACTCTACCCCTCTCCCTCTCTCTCTCTCTCTCCTCTCTCTCTCTCTCTCTCTCTCTCTCTCTCTGTCCCAACCTATTTCCCGTCCTTCAGTTATGTATGGATGTCGACCGCTCTCCCTCAAGACATAGTTGGGTCTCTCCTTCTCAACACATATACGAGTCGTTCTACCTCTGTAGTTAGGCCTCTGCCTCCCCCTCCCCCCACCCCCCACACACCGATACATCGAGTGCTCTAATCATGTCTCCCTGCCACACACAAACTTGCCATGTGCCCTCTGACGTTCTGGTTGGCCAGTCGCCCTATATCTTTGACTTGCACACACACAATTTCGATGGCTCTCTTGATCAATCTCACACCCACCCACTTGATCCTCTCTTCGACTCTATCGATATCTATGACCCCTCCCTCCCTTCTCGTGGATCGCCCCCTCTATATATGATATGGATAGGCCTCTATTTCACACACATTGCATGCAAAATTTTGTTTGAGATGTCATCGACACATATTCCCATAGATACATTCACGAAATCACCCCCCAACAAAAAACACTCACGAACGCACACGCCATCTGTATAGGTTTGTATATCTCTCTCACACACCCACGTAGGTGGGGGACGTGCACGAAGAGGAGAGGTGCACGCACAGTGCACGTACTCCCGTCTCTTTCCCAACCACACCCACGCGCGCGGGTACACGGTGGAGCTCATTTCTGTATGAAAAGGCAGCCCACGTGGTAATTTGACTCGTGTACTGGTTGTCCACTTGATGGAGGATTTTCTACCACGGGTGGATAAACAAATTGCGACTTGATGCGTTATGTTAAAAAAGAGGCAAACCATGTGGGGCCTAACTTAGAGGCAAGGTTCTATACACTCGAGATGTTGTATTACTTTTGATGTGTCCTGTCAACTCGTAGAACCAGGAGAAGCTTGCTTACTACGTCGTCTCCCCCGCCCACGGGCGCGGTGGCTCGCAGGACGAGGAGAAGCTTGCTTACTACTACTCATTGTACTATAGTAGCACAAATGCTCGTGCGCTGCAATGGGAGAAGAAATTAATTTGGTTACAAATTAAGCGACAACTGTTAGATGAGCGAATTCTAGTAATTGAACAAGGGTTGGCCGGGTCGAGGAACTAGGCCATGGCACAAGGTTGGAAAGCATTAAGAAGCACATTTATCTAGGCTTTTTGAATAATTGCATCAAAACAGTAATTTTTGGAAAAAAAATATATCCAAGGCTAGATTTAACCATGCTACATGCACAAAATAAGATTTTCTTTACACCAATGCACAAGAAACATATTCACTCCAATCCAAAATAAGTGTCGTGATTTTAGTTCAAATTTATATAGTAACCATGCACTTATTATGGATCAGAGGGAGTAAACATATGTTCCTAAATTGTATTAAAAATCTAATTAGCAAAGCCTAGTGACTACGTTTCATATGTTGGTCTGCATACACACACACACACATGGTAAAGACCACAAACGAAGATCGGTTCGGAATTTTGTACTTATCATAATAGATTAGAAGCACCAATGTATACAATACTATGAACTTATGTAAATTCATACTGCCAACCCATAAAAATGTAGTCGTCCAGAACTCTAGTGGGTACTCGTGAAGGCTAAACATCAGATATCAACTTAAATACTACTCCCTTGGTTCAAAACAAGTGTTTTTGATTTAGTACGATTTTTATAATCTTGGTGAGAGACCAATATCTCGAAGAAAATACCTGTTCATGCATATATTAATGCTCCATCGCCGCATGTAACAACAACTCTAACACCAATTCACTTTGGATGATTCTGGACCAGGATGGAGGAGACTAAGTTGGGGGGCCGTATCCCGAGACAATTCAAGGAGACGATTCCGTGGCGGCGTTCGGCGGAGGCAGTCCGGCTGGGAGGGAGAGGGACAGAGGTGATGCAGGTTTGCCGGTCTGGTGGTGGGTGTCCTTTGTCCTCTACGTCTTTGATGGCATGGGGCCATGGGCGTGAAGCAAGTACTCCACATGGTGCTCGGTCAGCTTGCTCCGGTGTCTCCTCCCCAGTCTGACTCCACCACACCACCGTATGAAAAGTATTTTTTTGCTATTCTGTATCAAAATTTCGGAACACATACACGCGAAATCATTGTTTGGTAGAAAGAAACGACATCAGCTTTGGAGAAGAGAAAGCCACCGCCCAATGCGTTGTAGCACAGATAGGTCCAACACCAAGATCTTGATCAACTCGTATCATTGCCGACTTCTGTATCGCATGGTTATTACGGCCGATAATGAGATTGTTTAGGCTCTCATTGGTGATGGTCTCATTGAGGAAGGTGACGAAGAGAGTCGCGCCTAGACGAGTAGGTCGTGCGTGCTCGCGGCAAGTCCTGAGCCGGCTGTGCGAGACGTCAACTCATGTAGGCCACAGTGCCACACACACCAGCTAGCGGCTCCAGCAAGAGTTGTGGAGCGTACCAGAAATTGCTAGAGTGGAGATGGCCGAATTTTCGGTTTAAGCTTTTTTTCGCCCTAGGCCGAGATGGCCGAATTTCGGCCGTTTTCAAAAATTTCGGCTGAAAATTGTCTAAATTTTGACTGCAATTTAACTAAAATTTATCAAATTTGAGCAATTTCGGCCTAAATATACTTTTCGCCTCAGGCCGAGATGGCCGAAATTCGGCCGAAATGCACTTTTTGCGGCCGAAATTCTGGAGATCTGTAGCGATGGGAAGGGGCGTCCGGCGACAGCCTGGGAGTGGCGACCTGCTCGACCAGGAGGATCCCGTCTGAGCCACACGGACCCACCTTCATTGCACGTGGAACCAGCTCTCCGTCAACGCGCGCTCGGCATCAAACCCTCCAGTCCGTCCCAAAACAGTTGCGTCAGAATTGGCTAAAAATAAGCTGCGCCAGGACGACGCCAAAGTGCCACACAATCTCGACGATCCACTCTAGTATCCACCCCTCCACACGACTCTCCTCCTCCTCACCGTCTTCCCCGATCATGGACTCCATGAGCTAGAGCTCCAGAACCTGGCTGACCACACCGACGCAGTGCCACACCCACATACGGAGATACTTGCTGCAGCCCGGCCGGGGGTAGCTTCTGCCTTCCGCCTTCCGCAATTGACCAAACCCGTCGTGTCCTCGTTTGTGCCTTCCGTCATCGACCTAACCTGGCGTGGCCTAGCTTCTGCCTTCCGCCATCGATCAAACACGCTGTTGACCTCCCGTTCGCTACAAATAGGCCCGAGGAGAGATAGCCAGAGTCAGATATAAGATGTGATTCGTACAGGGTGAAAGATTTCGATCCGAGTTGTAAAGACTTCCTGCCCTTGTTTCACGCGCTTCCTCTGACGTGCGCTTCCAGGATCTTTGTGCCCGAACTAAACCGTGGACTCACCCCAAAAACTAATAAGATGGACAAAATAGAAAACATAGATCTACTTTTGGAAAACTATGAACGCCTCCTCTGAGCCGTCAATCTTTATGTATAACATAAAATTAATGGTTATAAATAGGTGGCTCATGGAAAAATATGAAAACCTCCGTCCTTTATTATTAGGTAAAGATTGGTTTATTGGTCCCTATTATATATTGTGTCAAATTTTTACTATAGATTGAACTAACAAAATGTTCGTGCATGTTACCAAAAATTATATCATTGAAAACTATGTTGAAATATGAATCCAACGATATAATTTTTGTTGACATGCATTAACATTTTGTTACCTAAATATTTGGTAAAAATTTGGCACGAACTATAAAGGTGACCTATAAACCAGGACAGAGGTAGTAGTACTATGCCTTACGCCCGCTCCCTCGCCCACGCGCCCGGTGGCTCGCAGGACGAGGAGAAAATTTTACTATTCCATCCGTTTACTAGTCGTCCCTACCTTGGTTAGAGAGATCATCATATTGTTTGGAATATATGTCCTTTAGTAGATTTCAATATGAACTACTAGTACATACTCCAAACACTGATGTATATAGATGTATTTTAGAGTGTAGGCCGTTCACTCATTTAGCTCCGTATGTAGTCCATATTGAAATGGACGTAATAGTACGCACTCTCCCTCGCCCCTCGACCCTTGCCCATGTGGTGGACGTGCATCAATTCATTCGGTCTCATATAGCCAGAACGATATATACTGCAGTACTATTATTGCTCGACTTCCCGAAGAGGCGAAGAGCCAATCACAAGGTTAATATTTTATAGGAGAATGAGTAGTAGGTGTCGCTTCATTTATAAATAAAGTTTTTTCTTCTTCGGTGGCACGTACACAATATAAATAGGTTCATATGGAGAGAAAAGGAAACCGCTCCACTATATACATAGGCAGGACGAGCCTACACCGTTGCTTGCTGGGGTTGCTCTCTTCACACTCTCTCGCACAAAACGACTGTGGCCACATCTCTAAAATCCCGGCGGATCACGTCCGTCGGGGGAAGGGGTGGATGCTTAGGGGCTGTTTGGATTGTGACTATCATTGCCATATATTGCCACATGATTTTTGCCACACTTGCCACACGTGCCTTACTTGAGTTGCTCAAATTGTTAGCCACACTTTGGCTTGCCTAAGGGAATCTTGCCACACTTCTTGTGTCTATGACATGTGGGGTTCACTGCTCATAAAAAAAATTCTTGCCTTAGGTGTGGCTAGAACCAAACACCTACCTAACTTGGGCAAACTTGCCTAAGGTTAGTTGTGGCAAAGTGTGGCAAGGTTTGGCTAGGAACCAAACAGTCCCTTAGTGTAGATGTCGTTGCCGTCACCGACGGCGAAAACCCACTATCGGCACGTCCCAATGAGGGGTCCCTTCCGTTCTCTCTCACAAAGCCGATGAGGTTGCCTTCGTCCCTTGCTCACTGCCGCGACGTATGTAGTTACTGCATCCTGCCGCCCTCCTCTCGGTTGAGCTATGTCCCGACATCCCTCAGGTACAACTCCCTTTACAGCCGGCTTGCACCACTGCTCCAGCTGCCACATCACTCCATGTTGATATTTCTCTACTTCTTTACCCCGCACATACCTCTACTGGCTTCTACGTACTGTATTTGTGATGAGTTTATTTCTCATCAATTAGTCCCAGTAGTCTTATTCTAATCACGCTTCTTCAATTTCTTTGCCACAGGGATGCTCATCTCGATTTTGGTGAAACTGCACAAAATGATCCGATGGTCAAAGGGTGGCAAACTTCATTTCTTTGGAAGCTTCAACGTTGCCAGCAAATTAAAGCCTAGTTAGGGTTTACGGTTCAAGGGCTAGGGACAGCATGGATTGATTTTTTCTTTACCTGTCTCTGTTCCAAAATAAGTGTCAACTTTAGTAGTAGTACAAAGTTTGCATAAAGTTGGGACACTTATTATGGAACAGAGGGAGTACATATTGGCTATGATCTGTCAATCATTGAGATGCAATAGCATGCATGTTAGTCTCCTTTGTTTTTGATGAAATGTTGCAACGGGCAACCTTGGACGTAACATACATGAAACATAAGCTGGAAGCTTCATAGCATTATAAAAATTTATCTAGCTGATAAATTATAGTACGTACTATACTAGTAGTAGTACTATGTAAAGAGTTAGGTGCCGCATGGTGTCTAGAAAATATGGTGATAATGTGAGGTGGGCCATATAATCACTTAGCCTGCGTGTTTTCACTGCCCTCGCACTCCTCCGCTGTAAGAATGGAGAAAATTGTAATCTAGTAGTACCTCCTTTCACCGAAAGCGTGGGACATCAAGCAGTCCTACCACGTCAGTAATGACCAATGAGTCGTCAAATCACATAGACACAGCAGTAAGTTGGAGGGATGAAGCAACCATCACTCTTGAACCCGCTTCTCTCTTCAACGCAGGCGCCAGTGAGAGGTCGCGTCTGCTCTGCCCGGGCATGAATGTGGCACCGATTCTTTGGAGCGGTGCTGACCGTTTCGGGCAGGAAGCGCGCGCGGGCGATGGAGGGGCTTTGGGTGGGCCAGGCTAGTCAGTAGCGGGCGTGGCAGCGGTCCGCCTGTCCCGACCGAATGCCCGGAAGAGGATGCACTGACTCTCGTAGCTAAATCGTACACTACACACCATCTCACTGTAGGAGTAGGTCGATGTGTCGCTCTCTCTAACACACACATGCTGTTAACACACACACACACACACATAGGTTCATATAATAGGAATATCATGCGAGTTACTTAGGGAGCGTTTGGACCCTTAGCAAGAACAATTTATAGACTAGCCGGGCAAGGTTAGGCATTTGGAACTAAGGCTGGCCATAGTGGGGATAACATAAGTAGTATCATATACTTGGAACTCGCAAACATGCTTATCTGGATGGCAATTATAAAGAAGAGAAAGATGGTTATAATAACATAGGTAGATACCGTACCATAATAAATATGGTGCTACTATGTGTCATGCATGGCAATAAATGAGACCATCTATAATCTATAATACTATGCACTATAGAGGTAGTAACACAGACTAGTAACAAATGCATGTTACTAGTCTAAGTTACTCCCCACTATGATCAGCCTAAGCAATGTAGCCAAACGCTTACTCTGCCTTGTTATCTCCCCCGGAAACCCAATGCATGGAGCACAACTATGTGTTGATCAGTCAAGAAATCAAAGCCGACTTGCATGCGAGTTAATACGTGGCCCTGCATGGTAGGTAAAACAACATCTCTTAGTTGTTGGGATTAATTGTTGCATTTAGAGACAGAAATCAGGGCTTTGATTGGAGGAAGGACCGGTCAAGTTTCTCCTTCTCCTTCAATCTGCTTGCACCTTGGTCCCGCTGCACCTTCTAACGTGACTGATTACACCTGGATGGAGGGAGTAGTACGAGATACGGTGGCACACTGACTTAGGTCGAATACAAGTGCCCAAAATTGTGTGCATGTTATAATAAGGATTCACTTAAAATAGTACGTGAGCAAACAGAGGGATCAATTGGACAGTGTTCACGAGCAGTAGCGAGATGTGTGAGGTAATATACACCGCTGACGCTTTTAATTTTTCTTATTAATTTGTTTGTTTCACCCTCTGACTGGTGGGACCCGACGTACTACGTGGAGAGAGGTAAGATGACTAAGGCTGCATTATTTCTATACTACCAACACTGCTTTAAATCCCAAAAGACCTTACCAACAAAGCCACATGACACGATTATGATTTAAATCCCAATGACTCACACGCAAAAAAAACACGACATGCTTGTCACACGAATGCATGAATGTATAAAAGGTTATTTTCCCCTCGTTGAACATAACGGGAGGGTGGTGTAACTGGTTAGCCCGTTCGCTTATCAAACTTAAGGTCTCGGGTTGGATAACTACACTTGAGGATACTTTTGTTTTTGTTCGACTACTTTCTTCCACCCAATGACAGGTAGGCCCCGCATGACAGAGAGAGAAAGTGATCTGGGGCGATGCCAGGAGGATTCTTTGACTGGTCAAAATGGATGGATACAGAGCTATACGATCTCATAGTGACTGTATAATCACCTCATCACGTATACGCTACAGCCTCGGCGCTTGTTTTCTAGGGTTTGCACTCTTCACACTCTCTCTCCAGTATATATATACACGCTGGAGCATCAGCGCTTGTAGTTGCTCTCTTCACACTCTCTCACCCTCTCCAGATCCAAACAAGACTTCGTTGGCCTCTCTCTCTCTCCCCTCACTGCTGGTCAAAGAGCCGGCAGGATCCGTCCGCCGGGAAGGGAAGGAGGCTTAACACTGTCGCCATCGACGAGGGAGGGAATCCACCACCAGCGCAGCTGTTCTCTTTCACCCAGCGGCGGCGCGGGAGGGCCTCCGACCCCTTCTTCCTCGCCGCCGTACGTAGTGTGGGCCGAACAGCCTCCGGTCGCCCACCGAACCACACCCCAAGAACCTTATGGTATAATTTACTTATTCCACATGCATTGCTCTAGCTGCATGTGGGCTTTTTCCGCTTCTACACTCGAATCTAGGTGTTGGATCAAACAGGAATATAGTGGGGAAAGTTGTATAGCATGAATCTAGGACATGGTTCAAAGAGGAAAGGAATGGGGGTAAGTAGTGGGGAAAGTTGTATAGCATGAATCTAGGACGTGGTTCAAAAAGGAAAGGAAGGGGCGAAAGTAGTGGGGAAAGTTGTATAGCATGAATCTAAGACGTGGTTCAAAGAGGAAAGGAATGGGGGAACGTAGTGGGGAAACTTGTATAGCATGAATCTAGGACATGGTTCAAAGAGGAAAGGAAGAGGGGAAAGTACTAGTACAGACTGGCTATCCAGCACCTACATTGGTCGAAAAGGGAAAACAATGACAAACACGGTACACACATCTGTAATGAACTGATCTTTTTGTTTTGGGGGACAAGGCTGTAGAGTTTTAGCATGACTAGATTTGCTATGTTCACATAGGGAAATGTGTCTAAAGATAACAAAACTGGGACCAACACCAATATGCTCCTTGGTTGTTTGTTCTTTGTTGCAACAGATTGTGCATCACCCCTTCATACATCGGTAGATGCACATGGTGCTGGTGCGTCCACTGTCCCGTGCAACTCTTTAGCTGTTGTTAATCTAAGGCCCCGTTTGGTTAAAAAAACCTAGTCCCTACCTTCTTGGTTCCAGGGACTAAACATGGACTAGAGGCTATTAAGACTAGCCATAGTGGGAGCAACTTCAGCAGTAACATCGAGTCCAACTCAACAAATTTGCTTATGTGGAAATGTGTTAATGAGGAGAGAGGTAGTTTGAGTAACTTAGCTAGTTACTGTACATCACATGTCGCAATGCAATATGAGTCTATAACCTAATAAATGAGGCTTTGCACGTTACCATACTTATGTTACTAGCCACTATGAAAGGTAGTAACATAGTCTAGGGATATGTGTATGTTACTAGTGTATGTTACTCTTCATTATGGCTAGTGTAAATAACATGCTAAAAGACCATGTTACCCCTAGTGAAGAACTAATAGAGACAAGGTGCGATGCGGGGCAGGGGCAACTGTTGGAAAAACTCCCAAAAAGACTCTCCGTCGGGGTCTTCTTTCTTTAGTCACAAATGCCCACTTTTAGTCCCTACAAGTCCCTCCTGTTTGGTTTAGATGGGACTGACAAGGACTTTTTTTAGTCCCTACACCAAAAGTCCCTGTAAACAAACACCCTCTAATAATGCCGCTGGAAAAATTAATGCAATGCCACAGTTAAAAGCAAATTACATGTTTAACAAATTTTATTGTTAATATAATCTCTCTGTTAATATTAATCAATGCTACCATTTGAGAAATGCTACTCTCTTGCTTTCTTTCCCATTTAGATATGTTAGATGCTTCTTTTTGTTGGCTTTTGTGTCATCCACCATTATTGACCACTAGTTGTTTCCTTTGCACCTCTATGTAAACAGGGTTATCTATTTCACCTCGTTGCTATTGTGACCTTTTGTTGCACTGCACAAAACACTTTTGTTTTAAGAGTGTTTTGTGCAGTTCAACCAAAATGTCACACCGACAACGTTGCCTGATTGCTTAATCTTAGTGGAACTGAACAAGAGGAGATCTTACTTCCTATCCATGTTGGCAAATTTGGTTCAGATCTTCTTCTTGTGAGTTGTTTGAATTCTGTGTCATGAGAGGTCAGTACTAGCTTTCCTTCACATGATTATGCAGTGTGCTTTCATATGTTGTGCTACTTGTAAGGTAATGTTGCTTGATTTGAGTGAACTGCACAAATGGAGACAAGCCTTCCAATCTGTATGTGCACCGTAATATCCCATTGAGGTAAGATAAGGATATTTCACAACTGTTGGCCTGTATTTTGCCACTTTCATAAAGAAATTAATGTCGTTGTTTAGTGCTATACTTGTGCTCCCTAATTGACATGCCAAATCTTACATTGAAGGCGAAGCTTGTCTGTAATTGAACCAAGTGATGAAGGGGAAGAACAAGCGGAAGAAAAACAAAAATCAACTCCCAGTGTTGTAATGAAGAACTGGAACTGTGATGACACACGTAATGATATAGTTTTGCATCTTAATTTATTGCTATGGCTGGAACGAGAAATTGTTTTGGCACTGATTTAATGCCACTCTTAATGTAATATTTAATTATCTCTACTTGTGCAAACAGGGATCTTCTTTGAAGATACCATATATTTTAGTGGAACTTCACAAGAAGATGTTGGAAACATTAAACTAATCGAGGAGTATATAGTAAGCATGGCAACCACAGTAGATAACAATAGATGGTTCCGGAGAAGTGCTTGATCTGTATGCTCTACACAATAAGCCTCCTGACAAAGGTTGGTACTCGCCCACAGATTTCATCCATATGGTTGAGCTTTGTCATCTCTATTGGTGTTGTGCTACTGTTTACGAGGTTGGTACTCGCCCATAGATTTCATCCAAATGATTGAGCTTTGTCATCTCTATTGGTGTTGTGCTACTGTTTACGAGGTGATACTAAAAAGGACCAGAGGGAGTACATGTGAAACTGCTGCAAACGAGGCGATCACCCTGGGAATAATGCTAGTATGTTTTGTTTTGCATGCTCATCCAATGCCAGTGATACAAGAATTCGAACTACTCGAACTAAATTCATTCATGCACAGTCAGATTTCATATAAATATGCCGAATTTCATTACATTCCATACATTCTTCAACTAAAAAGGGGAGAAGCGGCGTCCTTCTCCAACATAGCTCTCTAACTCCACGCCGCCGCCAAGAAGCTAATCGGCCATCAATGGTCAACCCTCCTAGCTTGGCTTCAACCGGAGGGTAGCGGTGGTGGCCTTACTTGGACCCGAGCGGCGGTGACCTACCATGTTCTACTCTTCCTCATTTTCTGTGTGGCACTGCCTCGTTGGCAGCAGGGCGGGGCCTCAACGGAGCCGGCGATGTCCTCTATCTCATTGTCGGTGGGGCAGCGCCTCGGCGGAGCGGGGGAAATCCTCCCCCTCATTGCTGGCAGGGTGGGGCTTTGGCTAAGCCGGTGATGTCCTCTGCCTCGTTATTGGCGGGGCGGGGCCTCGGCGGAGTAGGGCCTCCGCCTCGGTGCCGGTGGGGCGGGGCCTCGGCGGAACTGGCGGTGTCCTCTGCCTCATTGTTGGCACCACGGGGCCTCAGCGGAGCAGGGCCTCGTCGACTCCAGTAGATCGGGGACCTCGTCGGAGCTTTCATTGTCCTCTGCCTCGTCCTCGGTCTCGCCAAACAACGCCTCGCCCGCTTCACCACCCTCTTTGTAAGCGGCCGCAGCCTCCGCCACCCGCATGCGGTACCGCCAGCGCTCAAGGCGGCCCTCGCGGGCGGAGCGTTACGAGTCGAGCAGCGCCTCCTGCTCCGCCCGCTCCACGGCGATCTGCTCCTTTGCCTGCAGGTGCTCCTGGAGGAGATGGTTGTTGTACGCGGCGTCGGCCTGCGCCTCCCGGAACCGCTCCTCACGCTTCTGCCTCACTGTGTCCATGTATTGGGCAGGCGCCTCGCCGATGGTCATGGTGCAATGCATCGGTGAGGATGGCACGGAGGAGGGGGTTGGCGCCGGATCATCGACTAGCATGTTCTCCATTGGGACGTCATCATCCTCCGGCTGCCTACCGGCCAGGCAGTCGGCAGCAATGGCTGCCACCTCCGTGTGGTCCATCGTCCGCCCATCCCGAAGAGCATTGGAGCACGAGGAAGCCATGGTGGGCAGTAGTGGTGCGGACAGGAGAAAGGGAACGGAGGCAGATGACTGCGGCTATGGCTGGCGCAGTAGTTTATATAGCAATGGTAGGTGGCGGAGGGACGGACGTGTGGCGCCGGAGTAGCCGGCTCCGCAACCACGTATCAGTAATGTGAGCGGCAGATGGACGGACTGACGACACTTGTGTCGTTTGAAGGCGGAGCAATCGCCTGCACCGGGAAGCGGGGCAGGCGGCGCTGACCGTTTTGGGCAGAAAGCGCGCGCAGGTGAGGGAGGCGGTCTGGGTGGGCCAGGGCAGTCAGACTCATGCTTGGGAGCGGGTCGGTCCAGCAGCCAGACATGCTGGCTCACCAGCGAGCTCGCCGAGCTGAGCGACGACAATCAGACGATGGACGTAGCTTTCGACCAGGAGTCGGTGCCACTGTCTAAGCTGGTTCATGACATGTTCACCATAGAGCAGGTGAGGCCGCACTTCGACGCCATAATGGCGGAAGAGCTACCAGCGTAGGAGGACCTGTGCTGCAACCTCCGTCTCGTCAACAAGCATTGGTGAACAAGCGAACAACAATGTCATCGCAGACATGTGGCCCTATGATCCTGGCTTCCCGAATGAGCACCGGGAGCTATATCAGACCATCCATAGGGCCCGCGAGGCCCTCTCCGTCGTGCTTCGAGTTGTTTCACTCACCCTGGCGCCGCTGTCTCGCGTTGTCAACATGGTCAACAGACATGAGGAGTGAGGAGATGATTTTACTTGGAGAGGATGACAGTGGGGACCCACCAGGGCCATAGCCGCACGTACGCAAGTGCCTCCTTATTATATACTACAACTGTAATTTTGTTTGCTTCCTCTAGGTTTCCTGACATCAGGGTCCCACACCATTGTCAACCTATGTAGTCAATAAACGAGAGAATTGCGCTAGGAGCGGCCGACAGCTGGGACCAAGCAGCTCGAGCAGTATTTGTGTTTTTGAGGTGTGAGCACAGAGTTTTTCTTGAGCGATGTTTTCGTTTTTTAAGACAAGAGCGATGTTTTTGTTGTTGTTTAGAGGAGAGTAGGGTATTAACTGGGCGGGCTGTGGCCCATCTAGCCAAGGCCAGATATCCAGCCCAGATATTAATTTTTTTCTAGCTAAAAATGGCTAGCCCAGCTATACTTTTTTTTGAGGAATACCCATGCAAGGTCAACTTGTTATTCTCCGCCCCACTGGGCTGCAAATCTTTCCTAGGAGGGATGCATTATGCTTAACAAGAAAATGGGCTTTAAGAAACAATAAATGGGATGTAATTATAAAAACTGGGTTGCAACTAAAAAAAGCACCAAACACATAATTAGTTTATGAAATATTATTTTTGGATTTTGAAAATTTCAATTTCATTAATTGTTGCGCACGCAATGTTTCCTTAGATTTTTAGTAAGACAAATTTATATTGAAATTGTATTTAATCTGACTAGAAATTTCGGGATAAAAATATTTTGGATCCCATCAAAATGTGGGAAATTTTATTGAATTCTGTTTTGAACGGTTGGTTGAAATTATTAATCGTTGTCCTAGCTAGAGAATGGGTTGTACTTTTAACAAACTGTAAATGGGCTGTAGTAAATTCCATTAGAATTCAAAAATGGGTTGTACATTCTTACAAATCTCAAATGGGCTATAAGTTCTTTGCCACACACTTGTGGGCCTACTAAGTTGACGCGTCCCCTCAAAAAAAAGTTGACACCTATGCAAGGCTTTATCAACTTATAGGCAACACACGGTTCTAGCAACAGTTGCCGTTGGATGTCCATCCAACGGATGTTGTGCTTCTTCTTCAATCTCAGATATTCTAGCTTCACCCACCCCAAAAAATGATTCCTCCCCCTGACATCTGGGGTGCACCGTTTCGGAGGCTGACCTGTGGGCCTACTAAGTTGACGCGTACCAAGGGCTTTGTCAACTTAGTCAATATAAACGATTCTAGCCGTTGTGACCATATGATGTCCATCCAATGACCGTCATGCTTCTTCATGCTCTAGTCTTCTTGCTCCAGCCGCCCAAAGCAGCGCCGACCGTGCCGCCTGCTCCTGCCTCCCGTGGCCGGTTGTGCTACCTCCACTACTCTCACCGCTGGCCTGGCATTGCGACGACAACAGCCTCACACCGCAGCCGAACCAGTGAACCCTCGTACTCCTCTCTACGTGGGCATCCAATACTGCATCTTCCCTGACACCGCGTCGTCCCCTTCCTAGGACTCACCGTCGTCCACCGCCTTGGCGCTCTCGGCGCGGCGTAGTCAACATGGTTAACGAACGACTTCCATCGGAAGAGTACTATACGTGGAGAGGCTGACAGCTAGGTCCACGTCCGTAGCAAGGAAGTGCCTCCTTATTACGCGAAAAATAATGATTCCTCCACCTGACAAAAGGGACCCACCGGACGGGCCATCGTATTTCGCGAAAAAAAGAGTTTCCCCCTAACTGCTGGGACCCACCAGCTACATCTTCGCATGCAAGGAAGTGCCTGACAGTCAGGACCTGCTACCTCTTGAGCACTGCGTTGGTTTTCCTCAAAGAGGAAGGGATGATGCATCAAAGTAGCGTAAGTATTTCCCTCAGTTTTTTGAGAACCAAGGTATCAATCCAGTAGGAGGCTACACGCGAGTCCCTCGTACCTACACAAAACAAATAAATCCTCGCAACCAACGCTAATAGGGGTTGTCAATCCCTACACGGCCACTTACGAGAGTGAGATCTGATAGATATAATAAATATAATATTTTTGGTATTTTTGTGATAAAGATGCGAAGTAAAATAAAGGCAAAGTAAAAAGCAAAGGAAATAACTAAGTAGTAGGAGATTAATATGATAAAGATAGACCCAGGGCCATAGGTTTCACTAGTGGCTTTTGTTGAGAGCATAAGTATTCTACGGTGGGTGAACAAATTACTGTTGAGCAATTGACAGAATTGAGCATAGTTATGAGAATATCTAGGTATGATTATATATATAGGCATCACATCCGAGACAAGTAGACCGACTCCTGGCTGCATCTACTACTATTACTCCACTGATCGACCGCTATCCAACATGCATCTAGAGTATTAAGTTAAAAGCGGAGTAACGCCTTAAGCAAGATGACATGATGTAGAGGGATAGACTCATGCAGTATGATGAAAACCCCATCTTGTTATCCTTGATGGCAACAATACAATACGTGCCTTGCTGCCCCTACTGTCACTGGGAAAGGACACCACAAGATTGAACCCAAAGCTAAGCACTTCTCCAATTGCAAGAAAGATCAATCTAGTAGGCCAAACCAAACTGATTATTCGAAGAGACTTGCAAAGATAACCAATCATACATAAAAGAATTCAGAGAAGAATCAAATATTGTTCATAGATAGACTTGATCGCAAAACCACAATTCATCGGTCTCAACAAACAGACCGCAAAAAGAAGATTACATTGAATAGTTCTCCACAAGAGAGGGGGAGAACATTGTATTGAGATTCGAAAAGAGAGAAGAAGCCATCTAGCTAATAACTATGGACCAGTAGGTCTGAGGTAAACTACTCACACTTCATCGGAGGTGCTATGGTGTTGATGTAGAAGCCCTCCGTGATCGATGCCCCCTCCGGCGGATCTCCGGAATAGGCCCCAAGATGGGATCTCGTGGATACATAAAGTTGCAGCGGTGGAATTAGGTTTTTGGCTCCGTATCTGATCGTTTGGGGGTATGTAGGTATATATAGGAGGAAGGAGTATGTCGATGGAGCAACAGGTGTAACATCCCAAATTTTCAATTTGGAATGCTATACATTAGATCATCATTGCATATCATGTTTTATTGCTTTTCCGTTCCGTAATCCTCGAAATTCTAAGCAACTCAAGGACCCTTAGAGAGAGTTGGGGATTTCCCGGTTTTCATATTTGATTCTTTTATCAAATTTTGAAACGAGGATTTTGGTTTTAATTATTTTTCTCTCCGAAAATATTTCATATTAAAATACAAGAGAGGAGATAATATGACTTCTCCAAAATAAATGAAATATTGGAGGAAAAATATTAAAATCAAATATTTGTTCCATTTGGATTTTATTGCAATTTTGTTTGCATTAGGAAAAAATTGCACGTTTTCAAAATTGCATTTTAGGGCCAAGAAAATGTCATCTCGTTCTAAATTTTTTATTTAGATGGTGAAAATTTAATTTGGCATTTTTAGTTTTTTAATTTATTTTTCTAGGATTTTATATCGGTTGGCAAATTTTTTTTTAAAGTTCCCGCGCCCGACTGGGCCTAAGGCCCAGCCGAGCCAGGCCGCTGGCGCCCCCAACCCCGCGCGCGCGCCGCCCCCGCCGACTCGGACAAGGAGTCTGAGCCGGACTCCACTCCACCGCCGCCGCCTTGACCCCTCCTCCAAGCCGCCCCGCCCCGCCCCTTTATATAC
>NC_041380.1:89602926-89607017 GCF_002162155.2 Triticum dicoccoides | reverse complement strand
GCCGCAGCCGAGCGCCGCCATCGCCTTGCCGCCGCCGCCGAACGCCGCCGCCACCCCCGCGAGCCACCGCTCCGCTGCCGCACCTCGCCTCGCCGGGCCCCTCGCCGGAGGTAGTCGCCGGACTCCGCCGCCGGTTTTTCTTTATAAAACCATTCGGTTATTTTTGAAACCCTAGATCCGTTTTTTTGGATTCGCTGGTTTTTTCGGTTCTTCTAATTAGCGGACGTTCGTCCGAACGTTCGTGTTAACGAACGGTTCTTCGCCCGTTAGATACAGCTAACGAACGCTCGTTCATTAGTCTGTTCGTCAGTTTTCTTTTATCGGATTTAATCCGCGATTTTCTCTGATCGCGATTTCTGATCCGATCTTAGTTTCTGTTTATCTTTTCGCTCGTTAGTCGGAATCAGGCGATTCAAGCGCCTAGAGTTTCATCTCGAAACCCTCTTTCCGTTTAACCAACTCAAACAAGTTTTCTCTACTGTAAAAATTGACCTAGTTTCAGATTAGTAAACGAAGCTTCTTTCTTTCGCCGTTTGAGTTTCGTTGCTCCGTTTGATTTGATTCTTTTTGCGAACCAGAGTTCTTAATTTGAACTTTCTGGTCAACCTCTTTTTCGAGTTTTGCTTGTGCATCATTGCTTGTTACTTATGTATGATATTGTTTGCTTGCGATAGAACACCCGGAGTGCGAAGCGTGCTACTACGAGTCCCTAGGTTTCGCAGATCGTCAGCAAGGCAAGTAACACTTTGATCATACCCCTTTATCACCCAGTTTTTATGCATTAGTTCCAATCCTCAAACATTGCATGATTAGGATGTCATTAACTTGTGGGTTGGGAAATAGTTGATGAGGTAGAACCTATTGCCCTGTTACATTCAAACCCTTGGGAGTTACTCTACGTGTTGCTTACATTAATATGCTATGCTATGCTCGTAGACGTGGTTTGGGTTTGAGTGAAATCCATGACAGATGTGAGATTGTTAAATTAATGGTTCAACTTAAGGTGGCAACTTAATCAAACAACTGGGTGGATTGAGGCACCTGGAGTACCCAGTGTTGCCTGTATTTTTTGGAAATCCCGAAGTACCCATGTGATCTTCCTATGGACCGCCACCCAGGCTCAAAGGGAACTGAGATGATTCATGCTAGAAACTTCCGTGTGCAGCCACAAGCTATTGTGGGCTCTAGCATAGTTGAGTAAGTTACGTGAAGCTCTTGAAGAGGCAGATCAGCAGGTAGTGGGATGTAGGTTTGGTATGGTCTGTCCGGAGTAGAGAGTTAATGTTTCTGAAAGACTGTGTCTCGGTCATCCGTTTCTCAAACACCCTATAGTGCGAGAAATCCAACGGAGGAGATTGAGTCTTGTGGGGAAAAGTGCGCAAACCTCTGCAGAGTGTACAATCTAATCATGGTTAGCCGTGTCCCCGGTTATGGACAATTCTTGAGTATCTAGTACTTGGGTTATCACATGTATCTCATGATGTTTAATTAATATTGTTGGGTTGTTAATCACTTTAATTGGGATTGAGTTGGAGGAACCTTCTCAATGATGTTTCAACTACCATGATAGTAAAATTTAAAATCTATTCCTTTGTTGTAGGGAAAAATTGGCTTTTCGCAAAACTGTAACCATAGAGCTTTCCACCAGCCAAATATGCGTGTAGTGATAGCATTATTCTGTTCTTGCTCTACTGTGTTACTTTTCCAGCATATTCCATGTGCTGACCCGTTTCGGGCTGCAAGGTATTATGTTGCAGACTTTTCAGACGAGGAGTAAGGTTCGTTAGGTCGTTGCCGTGCAGCTTAGCTATGCCGTTGGAGTTGATGGACTCACCTTATCTTCCAAGCCTTCCGCTATTATCATATTAGATGGCCTTAAGCCATATTATTGTAATAAGTTCTCTCTTGAGACATTCGATGTAATAAGTGTGTGATTGCTACTCTGTTATAAATCCTTCGAGTACTGTGTGTGTCAGCATTACCGATCCAGGGATGACACTGAAGCACAGAGACTTGACCATCTGAGGTCGGGTCGCTACAAGATGGTATCAGAGCACACGCTGAGTGTAGGACACGACCACTAAGATAAACCCTAGGTCACACCTCTCTTCTCATTTCTGACTCCTCTCCATTTTCTACTCTTTAGGATGACGGAGATGAAGAACAAGTTTGCACAACCGGATGAAGACACACATTTTGGACGTCACTTGAAGGAAGTCACTAGGTACTTGAACATTGGAATACCAAGCTTCACCGGGACGTACAACGCCACTTTACCTGAAGAGGAGCGCTGGATGTCACGACCGGTTTTCCAATAAAATGTTTATTGAGAAGCCGATCTTTTGACTCCAGTATGAGGAAAAATCCTCCTTACTGGTAGACAAAATTCTTGATACAGTAAGCCAGTAGCTTAAAATATATTACAAGGTCGAGCTAAGGCTGCTTAACAAATTATTACAAGCACGCCAATAATTATACATAATGGCGGATATGACACAATGGTGTGGTGGCATACTACTGACTCGAGATAAAAGTGGTGGTGGAATATCACAGTGGGGAGTGGATAATATGACTCCTAAACTGGCAGCTCATCGAGCATCGAGGTGAGGCTCGATGAATTTATTCGGGTAGCGGAAGCGGATATAATACAGTAACCAAATCCAGGATCACTCGAGACTGACTGGGACTCCTCTAGGCGTCGGACTCGCTATCGAACTCTTCATCCATGAGATCGCCTTCGTCAACATCTGGCCAATTCAACAAGCCAGGTGAGTACTTTGAAAGTACTCGCAAGACAGTTCGGACATAAGATATAACAAATGCATGCATGAATGCGTCATTAGTAATTGGTGTTGCACATTCAAATTAATAATTATTGGAACAACATGGTAAGTAAGAAAAAAGGAGTCGGGCGGTAGTCTTCCCGAAATCCCAACAAATTAATTGAAAAGCCGATCGGGTGTCTGGAGCGACGCCTCGAAGGGTGAACAAATAAATAACCATGCCGCAGTCGGGCGTCTAAGCGACACCACGAAAAGGGCTTATATTGAGAAGAAAGACATGCATGCCACAGTCGGACGTCGGAGCGGCATCGGAGAAAGGGCTTATATCGCAGGTAAATAACAAGCGTGCCACAGTCGGACGTCTGAGCGACATCACAGAAAGGGCTTATAATGAAAAGTAAATAACAGGCGTGCCACAGTCGGACGTCTGAGCGACATCACAGAAAGGGCTTATACTGAAAAATAAATAACAAGCGTGCCACAGTCGGACGTCTGAGCGACATCACAGAAAGGGCTTATATCAAAAATAAAGGACAATTGTGCCACAGTCGGACGTCTATGCGACATCGCAGAAAGGGCTTAAATTTCATTATTCATAACTGTTAAGCTCACAACGATATAATACTCATAGGAAATATTCAACATATAATAATAAACGGGTTAGTCCATCCACAGGAATAAGCATTTAACCGGACTTAACACTCGTGTGGTTCACCGGAGTTTCTGTCACTGAGACTGACACTTGACAAGATAAGTTGAACACAATACTTGAACACAACTTCTGGATTTTCGAAACTCACTTGCCTCAACTTTGCATGTAATATGACATTCATCGAAATGCTCATAAACATGTCATGAAACTACTTAATGCAAACATGCCAATGACACTCATCATATCAAAAGTTCAAACATGCTTGCCTGGTTCAGAGTAGTCGGAGCCTAGCTCGGTGAAGTTCGCGGTTCCGTCACCTCCTTCGGTATCTACGGTGTAAAGAAACATACGCGCTAACGTAAATACCGTGAGGTGCACAGAAAAAATATTCCAAATATTTTTTGAAATAAATCTGATAAAAAACTAGACAAAATTTTAAAGAGGACAGAAAAAGAATCAATCAAAAACCATTTTCTGTTTAAAAGTTATAAAGGTTTTAGTCCAGGGACTCATCTGTGATGAAACAGAAAGTTTCCAGGGGCCAACTTATAAAAACAGAAAACGCTTTGTTTGGGAATACGCCGGCCCAGAGGGGAGACGTACTTTGGCAGAAGGCGTCTTCAGAAAACGTTTCGTTTAAAAGAAAAGAGAGACTG
>NC_041380.1:89594558-89602568 GCF_002162155.2 Triticum dicoccoides | reverse complement strand
GGAGGGGAGGAACAGAGCGCGTTGGCGCCCGAGAGCTGCGGTGGTCGCCGGCAGCGATCCACAGCGAGTTAGGAGGATCGGAGGGTACCTACGTGCTCAGTGTGTTCTTCCGCGTCGGTGGGTGGTGGTGGTGGTCGTCGGCGAGCACCACATCGACGGCGGTCCTTGCTCCGGCGGACGGCGGCTCGGGTGGAGTTGGATCTCGTCGGGGAGGGCTGCGGAGGTCAAATTGAAGCTTGGGTTAGATCACTGGGTGCTCGAGGAGGCTACTGACGAGGTTTGGGCGTCGGGGATGGCCTCACCGGAGTGGATCGAGTTGGTGGCCGGGACGGAACGAGGCGGCCGGAGTTGGGGGAGGAGACCTCCTCGAGGTCCTCGTAGTGGCCTGGCGGGGTGTCTGTGGGGTGCAGTGGTGGTGCGTGTTCGAGGGCGAGCTCGGGGCCCCTTTTTATAGGCGATCCGAGGCGGTGGCCGTGAACGGGGATCTCCGGCGATGGTTACGGCGGCACAGTGCTTGGTCGGGGGAGATTAGGGAGTTGGGCGTCATCGTGGAGGTCTACCGGTCCCATTCAGACGCTAAACGGACTTGGATTAGGAGCTTGAGTGGGTTTCGACGGAACGGGGTGGCGCGGGCTCGTCGGCGGCAGAGAGCGTGCCCTGTGCTTGCCGGGCCACGGCGACGGTGCTGCGGGGTGCGCTGGCGTGCATGAGGCCATGCAGAGGGCAGGGGAGCGTTGGGCGGCGCCGAACGGCGTTGCGAGCTGGCGTTGTCTTCTATTGGCCGCCACGTGTGGTGTTGCCACCGCAGAAGCTGCCAACTCCGGCGATGCTCGCCGCCACCGACGCCTGCACCCATCCAAGAGGGCGTGCGGTGCTCTGGTCAGGGAGGAGAGGCCGAGCGCAACGCGCCAGGGCGCACAGTTGATCGATGACAAGTCTCTGACGAAGAAACAACACTGTAAAACTCTGAAACTCTGAATTTTACAGAAAGTGCACAGTAACAGTGCTGGCCAGGTGTTCGACGAAATGATTTTGGCATGTGGGGAATTTTCCTTGAGCTAATTTTGGGTGGGGTGGCCTCGCATTGCATCTGGGGGCTGCCTGAATTTTGGTAGAATTTTTGGAGAAGAGAAGATATGAATTTCACCAAATTTGACAAATCTGGTCCAAACATGCAGAGGCTGAAAGTTGAAAATTTTGAAAAGAAGAAGGGTGGATCTTGATGGTTCTAGGTTGTGGGTGCTAAGGACTATCCATAGGAGTTGTTTTGAGATCAAAACTCAACGGCAATTAGGTACTTGCTTTGAAAATCACCTAGGCTAAAAAAAATGACAGAATTGATTTGGAAGATAAAATAAATGAAATAAAATCCAAAAATGGTTTGGACTTGTTGTAACATAAAGTTTTGATTGCCCCAAAATGGAGGGAGGGGTTTTGGGAGGTTTTATCACATGAGGCATGGTAAAACCATGGGTGGTTTCAAAATGAGAGAAGCCCCAAAACTCCTAGGGTTTCTTTTTGAAGAAATAAATAAATCCCAAGAATTTATTTGAGAAGGGAATAATCAGAAGGAAGTTTTCATAATTCAAACACCAGAGTTGAAGAAGATACAAAGTAAAAAAATAAAATCCTTGCCAAGGGAATTTGTTTTGAGAGAGAGAGGTTTTTGGAAGGATTTAAATGACCTTCCTCAAAACCAACAAAGTTTTTTTTTTTGAAAATTGAATAAATTTTTTTGGAGTTTCACAACACCTACCCCCTTAGGAAAAATCTTGTCCCCGAGATTTCAGCTGATCCTCAAATAAGTGTGGGTGCTCTCTCTTTTCCAAGTTGCTTCACTCTCGGTGTGATTGCTCCATTGAACTCTGAAAAACTTGATGGTTTTCTGTCGGGTCCTCCTTTCAGACTCCTCTAATATTTTTATTGGATGTTCCCGATAGGTGAGGTCTAGTTGCATGTCAATGTTCTCGTGGGATACTTGCTTCCCTAGGTTGCTTACACACTTTCTCAATTGCGAGACGTGGAACACGTCGTGGACATCGGATAATTCTTCGGGTAATTCTAGCTGGTAGGCTACCGTGCCTCTTCGTGCCACTATACAGAATGGTCCGATGAATCTTGGTGCTAGCTTTCCCTTAATTTTGAATCGTTGCAGGCCCCTCATGGGAGATACTCGCAGGTACACATACTCTCCGGTTTCAAAACTGACTCCACGATGTTTTTGATCGTAATAACTTTTCTGTCGGCTTTGAGCTGTCTTGAGTCGGTCCCTGATTAGCTTGACCTTTTCCTCGGCTTCTTTGAGCATGTCTGGGCCGAAGATACGGCTGTCTCCGGTCTCTGACCAATTTAGCGGGGTACGACATCTCAGCCCGTACAGAGCTTCAAATGGTGCCATTTGCAGGCTGGCCTGGTAACTGTTGTTGTATGCAAACTCTGCGTATGGTAAGCTTTCTTCCCAACTGGTTCCATAGGTGAGGACACATGCCCTCAGCATGTCCTCTAGAATTTGGTTCAGACGTTCAGTTTGTCCAGTAATTCTTTTATTTGCTTCTTCAATTCTACCAACTCAGATGGTGCCATTCTGTATGGTTTCTTGTATATGGGGGTGGTTCCGGGTGCTAGCTCAATGCTGAATCTATCTCTCGGTCTGGTGGCATGCCTGGTAGTTCTTCGGGAAATACGTCTGGAAATTCACACACTACTGGAACCTTGCTTAATTCAGAAACGTCCACCTTGTTCAATCTCGGTTGCCTGGATATTTTCGTCTCTTTGGCTGAAACTCTTATTGTCTTCCCATGGTGGTGGGTGAGAATTATGGTCCGGTTGAAACAGTCAATAAAACCTTTGTTGGTGGTTAACCAATCCATCCCTAGGATGACATCCAGTCCTTTATTGTCCAATACAATAAGATTGGCGTGAAACTTCAATCCTTCAAACTCAATAACCACACCTTGGCAGTAACTCTGAGTAACTTGCTCAATCCCAGGGGGCTTGATGATCATGGATTTTTCCAAGGGAAACATCGAAAAATTATTTTGCAAAGCAAAACTTTTCGAGATGAATGAGTGAGAAGCTCCAGAATCAAACAAAACCATGGCAGGTATTGTGTTGACAGGAAACATACCGAGTACGATATCCGGGGCGTTCTGTGCTTCTTCTTTGGTCACGTGGTTCAGATGACCCTTCCTGTGGTTGTTATTGGGGTTGAAATTGTTTCGCTTGGGTGCTGAATTATTGCCACCGTTGTTCGGCTTTAGGGTCGAGTTCCTTGGCTTGGGGCATTGCTTGGCATAGTGCCCTTCTTCTCCGCATGCGTAGCAAGTAACGCCTGGGCGATATGTGAACTCCTTGTCCCTTGCATGGAAATTCTTGATTGGGCGTGAGACGTTCGTCGTGGGTTTGTGTGTCCTACCTTTCTAAAAATCCATCTTGCTTCGGTGGTTGCGAGCAAGAGTAGTCTGGTCCCTTTTTCGCTTGCGGAAATCCTCCAAGCTGCGACTCTCATTTTCCAAGGTAATGGCCTTATCCACTGGCGTTTTAAAATCTGGGAAAGTGTGCACAACCAACTGGTATTTAAGCGCGGGCGCCAGGCCGTCTGGGAATTTCTCCATC
The DNA here is from genome assembly GCF_002162155.2 of Triticum dicoccoides. Taxonomy (NCBI): domain Eukaryota; kingdom Viridiplantae; phylum Streptophyta; class Magnoliopsida; order Poales; family Poaceae; genus Triticum; species Triticum dicoccoides. Next base: position 89,598,953 of record NC_041380.1, on the reverse strand, counting down.
TTCTTTCTTTCAGTCATACGCTCTTCATTGGCGTAGCGAGACAATAGAGTAAACTGACTGTTGTAGTCTGACACCGTCATGGTCCTTTGTTTGAGGTCATCAAACTCTCTCTTCTTGATTTTCATTATACTCTTAGGAATGTGTGCCCCACGAAAACCTTCTTTGAACTCCTCCTAGGTTATATCATTTTCGTTAGGGTGCATGTGTAGGAAATTTTCCCACCATGATGCAGCTGCTCCTGTGAGATAGTGCGGAGCATATAGTACTTTCTCGAGGTCTGAACATTGTGCAATAATTAATTTTCTTTCCATGTCTCGGAGCCAATCCTCGGCCTCAAGAGGTTTGTCAGTATGAGAATGTTTGGGGACGCGTCTTCTGTAGCTCAGATAACTTGGATTGCTGCTGATACTGTCCACGTTGATTTCCCATATTGATGACTTGGTTCATCATTTCCTGGTGTTGTTGCTGACTTTGCTCATAAAGGCGGCACATTTGGGAAAATGCTGTTTCACTGTCCTGTTGACTCGACTGTCCTTGTGTGAAATTGTTGCACGGTTGAGTGCCATAATTTTCCTCTGGCGGAGTTGGCATGGAGCGCGTCCAAGGACGAGACATTTTTCACTCTGGGGTATATTTCGTAAAACTCATAAGAAAGTAAAAAGAGTCGCAAAAAATCAATAAATGCACAAAGATGGGAAATAAATCAAATGCTCCAGGATTACTCAAGATAAAAGATCGATTGCGCATGGAGAAGGACTGCTCATTACATATCTTACACGCAGGCGGTAATTATACACTACATCACTCAGGATATGCGTACATATTCCTGACATGTTATTTAGGCTAGTGCACTTCTCCCAGTTCCTACATGACGCGCAAACAAGCTACTTCTCACAACTTATGTACACATAAACATATTGTACAAAGCGGTACATCGCATGGCGGCTAAGCGTACTCAGTCGGAGATGTTGACGATCTCCTTTGCCCTGCTGAGGGTGAGGCACAGAGAGGCTGGGGACTCGACCTCCTCCTCACTAATAGGCTCCAGACATGGAGTGCTGTGCCGAGTAGATGGAGCAGGCGCCAGAGGCGGAGCAACACGAACATGAGTGGGCGCAAAGGGTGGTGTAGTGCGGGCTGGAATGGGCGCAATGACTTGGTTGAATTCCTCGGTGGAAGGCAGGCGATGGGCAGTGGCGAGAGTGGTAGGTGCATAAGATGCTGAGGACGAGACGAAAGTCAGTGGCGGTGCGGTGTGCAGGAGCTCCCTCCTGTTGGCGGCACAGCCATGGACTGAGTCCATGCGGGCAGCCATGAAGTCGTCCACCAGGTTGTCGAAGGCTGCCTCCAGAGCCCGGAGGTACTCAATAAGCATCTCAAAAGCCTCGTCTCGTTCTCCTCTAGGGCAAGAGAACGCGTAGTGACAGGTGTATGGCACATGGCAGGGAAGGTAGCGGTAACGACGAGTCTTCATCGAGGGAAGGACATCCCTGAGACGGGCTATCGCCTCGCGGGCTGCCATTTGCATAGCATGCTTCTCCGTAGGCATGGCTCTTCCCAAGTACCAGAAGCGGCGTAACTCAACACGCCCTCCCTTGAATTGCACCACGCCCTGGTGCATGGTCAGACTGTCGTTGACCTTGTGCTGGTAGAGTATGAAGACTGGGCGCACAGACGGCTCCATTGCGACCTGAACAATGAAGGAGAGGAGTTTGACGAACCCATCGGGCACGTTGGCGAACATCTGTGACTCGCAGCTGTTGTCAGCCATCTACAAAAGTAGGCAAAAATTCTGAATGGTCAGATCATAAATTTATGCTGACTGTCAGAAAATGACTACATTTGCAAAAATATGAATTAGCTCTTATGCTAATAACCGATTAGCGGTCGCACCTAGTGGCTTCCTACAGTCAGCCTGGCTCTGGTACCAAGCTTGTCACGACCGGTTTTCCAATAAAATGTTTATTGAGAAGCCGATCTTTTGACTCCAGTATGAGGAAAAATCCTCCTTACTGGTAGACAAAATTCTTGATACAGTAAGCCAGTAGCTTAAAATATATTACAAGGTCGAGCTAAGGCTGCTCAACAAATTATTACAAGCACGCCAATAATTATACATAATGGCGGATATGACACAATGGTGTGGTGGCATACTACTGACTCGAGATAAAAGTGGTGGTGGAATATCACAGTGGGGAGTGGATAATATGACTCCTAAGCTGGCAGCTCATCGAGCATCGAGGTGAGGCTCGATGAATTTATTCGGGTAGCGGAAGCGGATATAATACAGTAACCAAATCCAGGATCACTCGAGACTGACTAGGACTCCTCTAGGCGTCGGACTCGCTATCGAACTCTTCATCCATGAGATCACCTTCGTCAACATCTGGCCAATTCAACAAGCCAGGTGAGTACTTTGAAAGTACTCGCAAGACAGTTCGGACATAAGATATAACAAATGCATGCATGAATGCGTCATTAGTAATTGGTGTTGCACATTCAAATTAATAATTACTGGAACAACATGGTAAGTAAGAAAAAAGGAGTCGGGCGGTAGTCTTCCTGAAATCCCAACAAATTAATTGAAAAGCCGATCGGGTGTCTGGAGCGACGCCTCGAAGGGTGAACAAATAAATAATCATGCCGCAGTCGGGCGTCTAAGCGACACCACGAAAAGGGCTTATATTGAGAACAAAAAGACATGCGTGCCACAGTCGGACGTCGGAGCGACATCGCAGAAAGGGCTTATATCACAGGTAAATAACAAGCGTGCCACAGTCGGACATCTGAGCGACATCACAAAAAGGGCTTATAATGAAAAGTAAATAACAGGTGTGCCACAGTCGGACGTCTGAGCGACATCATAGAAAGGGCTTATACTGAAAAGTAAATAACAAGCGTGCCACAGTCGGACGTCTGAGCGACATCACAGAAAGGGCTTATACTGAAAAATAAATAACAAGCGTGCCACAGTCGGACGTCTGAGCGACATCACAGAAAGGGCTTATATCAAAAGTAAAGGACAATTGTGCCACAGTCGGACGTCTATGCGACATCGCAGAAAGGGCTTAAATTTCATTATTCATAACTGTTAAGCTCACAACGATATAATACTCATAGGAAATATTCAACATATAATAATAAACGGGTTAGTCCATCCACAGGAATAAGCATTTAACCGGACTTAACACTCATGTGGTTCACCGGAGTTTCTGTCACTGAGACTGACACTGGACAAGATAAGTTGAACACAGTACTTGGACATGGATAAGATGATTCAAGGATTTTTGACTTTGCAGAGTTTGTACTAAATTTCCCACAGCCAACGGATTTCCGTAGTCACAAAGGACTAGTTCCGTTTACGGTATTTCGGAAGAAACACATCTAACCAGTACACACCCATCCCACCTCACGATGCCAGGAATCACCCTAGACCGCGTTCAAGAAAAACTTTGAGACGGGGAGATCACAATCTCGAATAGCATGGGATCAAATTTATATACGCGCGCTCTAAGGGGTGCCCCCCTCTCGGTCCCAACTGAAAACACCCATGCTCCCTGACCGGATGACTGGCTTTAATCCAGGGCCATGGAACCATCATCACGGCCTCTCAATTTGGTGTGTACCAGGAAAGCGGTTTGCAACTTACTAATCCATATCCCTTGCGGAAAACATGTGGTAGTACAGGAAGGGAAAACGGATGGGAACTGGACTGATTCATGTTGACACTGGAGTCAAATAGTCTGGCATAAGACTGGCATGCTACAACACTGCCATCTTCCCATTCTCATGCCAACACATGGCCATGCAAACTCGCATCCAACAACTTATGGATTTTCGAAACTCACTTGCCTCAACTTTGCATGTAATATGACATTCATCGAAATGCTCATAAACATGTAATGAAACTACTTAATGCAAACATGCCAATGACACTCATCATATCAAAAGTTCAAACATGCTTGCCTGGTTCAGAGTAGTCGGAGCCTAGCTCGGTGAAGTTCGCGGTTCCGTCACCTCCTTCGGTATCTACGGTGTAAAGAAACATACGCGCTAACGTAAATACTGTGAGGTGCATAGAAAAAATATTCCAAATATTTTTCAAATAAATCTGATAAAAAACTACACAAAATTTTAAAGAGGACAGAAAAAGAATCAATCAAAAATCATTTTCTGTTTAAAAGTTATAAAGGGTTTAGTCCAGGGACTCATCTGTGATGAAACAGAAAATTTCTAGGGGCCAACTTATAAAAACAGAAAACGCTTCGTTTGAGAATACGCCGGCCCAGAGGGGAGACATACTTTGGCAGAAGGCGTCTTCAGAAAACGTTTCGTTTAAAAGAAAAGAGAGACTGACGAGGGGGTCCCACCCATCAGGTTTGAAATTTCAAACGG
>NC_041380.1:89537661-89594370 GCF_002162155.2 Triticum dicoccoides | reverse complement strand
GAGCTGCAGTGGTCGCCGACGGCGATCCATGGCGAGTTAGGAGGATCGGAGGGTACCTACGTGCTCAGTGTGTTCTTCCGCGTCGGTGGGTGGTGGTGTTGGTCGTCGGCGAGCACCACGTCGACGGCGGTCCTTGCTCCGGCGGACGGCGGCTCGGGTGGAGTTGGATCTCGTCGGGGAGGGCTGCGAAGGTCAACTTGAAGCTTGGGTTAGATCATTGGGTGCTCGAGGAGGCTACTGACGAGGTTTGGGCGTCGGGGATGGCCTCACCGGAGTGGATCGAGTTGGTGGCCGGGGCGGAACGAGGCGGCCGGAGTTGGGGGAGGAGACCTCCTCGAGGTCCTCCTAGTGGCCTGGCGGGGTGTCTGTGGGGTGCAGTGGTGGTGCGTGTTCGAGGGCGAGCTCGGGGCCCTTTTTTATAGGCGATCAGAGGCGGTGGCCATGAACGGGGATCTCCGGCGATGGTTACGGCGGCGCAGTGCTTGGTCGGGGGAGATTAGGGAGTTGGCGTCATCGTGGAGGTCTACTGGTCCCATTCAGATGCTAAATGGACTTGGATTAGGAGCTTGAGTGGGTTTCGACGGAACGGGGCGGCGCGGGCCCGTCGGCGGCAGAGAGCATGCCCTGTGCTTGCCGGGCCACGACGACGGTGCTGCGGGGTGCGCTGGCGTGCATGAGGCCACGCGGAGGGCGGGGGAGCATTGGGCGGCGCCGAACGGCGTTGCGAGCTGGCGCTGTCTTCTGTTGGCCGCCACGGGTGGCATTGTCACCGCAGAATCTGCCAACTCCGGCGATGCTCGCCGCCACCGACGCCTGCACCCGTCCAAGAGGGCGTGCGGTGCTCTGGCCAGGGAGGAGAGGCCGAGCGCAACGCGCCAGGGCGCATAGTTGATCGATGACAAGTCTCTAACGAAGAAACGACACTGTAAAACTCTGAAACTCTGAATTTTACTGAAAGTGCACCGTAACAGTGCTGGCCAGGTGTTCGACGAAATGATTTTGGCATGTGGGGAATTTTCCTTGAGCTGATTTTTGGTGGGGTGGCCTCTCATTGCATCTGGGGGCTGCCTGAATTTCGGTAGAATTTTTGGAGAAGAGAAGATATGAATTTCACCAAATTTGACAAATCTGGTCCAAACTTGCAGAGGCTGAAACTTGAAAATTTTGAAAAGAAGAAGGGTGGATCTTGATGGTTCTAGGTTGTGGGTGCTAAGGACTATCCATAGGAGTTGTTTTGAGATCAAAACTCAACGGCAATTAGGTACTTGCTTTGAAAATCGCCTAGGCTCAAAATAAATGACATAATTGATTTGGGAGATAAAATAAATGAAATAAAATCCAAAAATGGTTTGGACTTGTTGGAACAGAAAGTTTTGATTGCCCCAAAATGGAGGGAGGGGTTTTGGGAGGTTTTATCACATGAGGCATGGTAAAACCATGGGTGGTTTCAAAATGAGAGAAGCCCCAAAACTCCTAGGGTTTCTTTTTGAAGAAATAAATAAATCCCAAGAATTTATTTGAGAAGGGAATAACCAGAAGGAAGTTTTCATAATTCAAACACCAGAGTTGAAGAAGATACAAAGTAAAAAAAAATAAAATCCTTGCCAAGGGAATTTTTTTTAAGAGAGAGATTTTTGGAAGGATTTAAATGACCTTCCTCAAAACCAACAAAGTTTTTTTTGAAAATTGAATAAAATTTTTTGGAGTGTCACACTAGATGATTCAAGTACATGTTCCAGGAAGGATGTTCTCGCCAACTTCTAAACCCATAGAGTTTTCTTTCGAAGCACCCACCTGGAGTCTAGGCAAGAGCATGGCAGCCCACATTACCATTGGACGCATTGGAGAAGTTTACAACAGGGAGCTTAAGGACACTATTTACCAAATATGTGGGCGCCGAGACGAGCAATGGGAAGTAATCAGCACCAGGAAGGATAGATCCATTGCAGCTTTCATCCAGGAGTTAAACCAGCACATCCGACGCCAGGAGAACCAGATGTGCGCGGACATGATGTACTTAAAGAAGGCGAAGACTAGGATCATCGAGCTGGAGGAAGAACTCAAGTTTAAACGCGATGGGTATGAGGAGGAAATCAAGACACTATTGGAGAAGAATGACGACCTAGTCAAGAAGATCGGAGTAATCATGGGAGGATTAGCACCGGGAGACGAAGACGAAGATCCCACTTGCCCGGACAACTACATCATCATCGACGACACCGATTCCGATCCTAGTGATGATGACTATGAAGACGAAGCTGGAGCAGACATCATGGAGTCTTCCACCGATCAAAATTTCTAGATGACTGCCATATATCACTAGTATTCCCCCATGTATTTAGTAGTAGTTGAACACTTGTGCGGTAGTTCTAGATCGTTTGTATGCCCTTTCTTGCTTGATTGAGTGAAATGATTGTGTTTGTCTCATGTGGATATGGGTAGTGTTTTCTCATTAGACCTCTTTTCTATTCTAAATCTCTTCCATCTAAACCCCTCAGATGCCTCCGAGACGTGACACCGGTTTTGCCTTCCCACCGGGGCTCACCCAGTTGATCCAACAACAGAATACGTTGATGCAATTGCTAGTTCAGAATCAGGGCAACAACAACAACAACACCAACAACAACCTGCCGCCCGTGGACAACCTAGCCCGTTTTCTAAGGTTACAGCCACGGGTGTTTTCCAGTAGCACCGAGCCCATAGTTGCGGACGATTGGCTACACCGTATTGGAAGGGAGTTGACCACCGCAGGTTGCATAGATGCTGAGAGTGTGTGCTTTGCCGCACATCAATTGGATGGACCAGCAGCCTCATGGTGGGAGAATTACACAACCACTTTTCCTATAGCCAGTGTCACTTGGGACCAGTTTCAGCAAGCTTTCCGCACAGCCCATGTCTCCATTGGAGCTATACAAATGAAGAAGCGAGAGTTCCGCAACCTACGCTAGGGGAACCGTACTGTGGCTCAGTACGTGGATGAGTTTAGCAAGTTATCTCGCTACGCCCCTGATGATGTGGCCACAGATGCCGCGAAGCAGGAGAAGTTTATGGAAGGGCTGAATGATGAGATGAGTATGCAGTTGATGGTAGCAACCTTCAACAACTACCAGGAGTTGGTAGATAAGGCTCTTATGATTGAAGTGAAGCAACAGCAGATTGAGAGCCGTAAGAGCAAGTATGGACAAGGGAAGTATAACTCAGGAGCTCAGCAGAAACCTCGCCTAGCCCCAAACTCGGGAGGACTTGTTCATAACCATGGAGGTCACAACCACACTGGAGGAGGATCGCATAACCACAATGGTTCTAAGAATGGGAATGGGAACGGAACCAACAATAATCATAACCGCCCCAACCCAGCCACACCCGCCAAAAGGGACTTAAGTCATATTACTTGTTTCAAGTGCGGGAAGACTGGACACTACGCCACGGAGTGCCCTGAAGGAAAGAATGGAAATGGAAATGGGAGCGCTGGGAAGAAGCCAAATCCATTCAACAAAGGACAAGTGAACCACGTTAACGTGGAGGAGGTTAAAGAGCAGCCGGACAAGGTAATAGGTAAGTTTTTGGTTAAGTCATTTACCGCTCTTGTTCTTTTCGATACTGGTGCATCGCATTCATACATATCAAGGGGATTCGTGGATAAATTTAAACTACCAACCCAAACCCTTAGGACCCCTCTTTTAGTAAGTTCACCCGGAGCAGAGTATATGGCCAGCCGATGGTGTGACCAGGTACCCTTAACCATTGGTACACATGTTTTTCCGTCTGACCTAATTATCTTGGAGTCACAAGGATTGGATGTGATATTGGGTATGGACTGGATGTCAAAATTTGGAGGAAGCATTGACTGTGCTAGTAAGTCGATTTATCTCACCACCTCGAAAGGGAAAATGATTAAGTATGTATCTAGGCATGTGCCTAGGAGGAGTCAAGTGAATGCCCTTACGGGAGTTGTTCAGGAGGAAGTGCCTGTAGTGAAGGATTACCCGGATGTTTTTCCAGAGGAGTTACCAGGCATGCCACCGGATAGAGACATTGAGTTTTTGATAGAGCTATTGCCAGGTACAGGACCAATATCCAAGAGACCCTATCGGATGCTCGCAAATGATCTGGAAGAAATTAAGAAACAGATCAAGGAGTTATTGGAGAAAGGATACATCCGAAGAAGTTTATCACCTTGGGGAGCCCCAGTACTTTTGGTTGAGAAGAAGGATAAATCCCTCAGGATGGTTGTTGATTATCGAGCATTAAATGAAGTGACGATTAAGAACAAGTACCCACTGCCGATGATCAATGATCTCTTTGATCAGTTGCAAGGAGCTAAAGTGTTTTTGAAGATCGATTTGCGATCGGGGTATCATCAGTTGAAGATACGAGAGAAGGACATACCGAAGACATCATTCACAACACGATATGGATTATACGAGTACACGGTCATGTCATTTGGACTGACCAACGCCCCTGCCTATTTCATGAGCATGATGAACAAGGTGTTCATGGAGTATTTGGACAAGTTTGTTGTGGTATTTATTGATGATATTATGGTATACTCAAAGAACGAGGAGGAGCACAAGGAGCATTTGCGCTTAGTTCTCGAGAAACTCAGGGAACACGTTGTATGCTAAGTTATGCAAATTTTGGTTGAAGGAAGTCGGGTTCCTTGGACATGTTATATCGGGAGAAGGTATAGCAGTAGACCCCAGCAAAATTCAGTCAGTCACTGAATGGTTGGCACCCGTTTCAGTTAGCGAGATCCGTAGTTTTCTTGGACTCACAGGATACTACCGGAGATTCATCGAGAATTTTTCCAAGATTGTAAAGCCAATGGCTGAACTGTTGAAGAAGGATACTAAGTTTAAATGGACAGAAGATTGCGAGGCAAGTTTCCAGGAATTGAAGAAATGTTTGACTACAGCGCCAGTACTAACACTGCCAGATATACATAAGGAGTTCCAAGTGTACTGCGATGCGTCACGCTTAGGACTTGGATGTGTGCTTATGCAGTACGGGAGAGTTGTTTCGTATGCCTCACGACAACTCAAACCTCATGAGTTGAACTATGCCACGCATGATTTGGAGTTAGCAGCCGTAGTACATGCATTGAAGACCTGGAGACATTACCTTATTGGAAACTGTTGTGATGTGTACATGGACCATAAGAGTTTGAAGTACATTTTCACCCAGAAGGAACTGAACCTTAGACAGAGGAGATGGTTGGAACTTATAAAGGATTATGACATGAAACTACACTATCATCCAGGAAAGGCCAATGTCATAGCAGACGCTTTGAGACGGAAGAGTTATGCTAATATCCTTGAAAGTAAGGGATTGCCGAAGGAATTAGCAGAGGACATCATGGAACTTTGATTGGAGATTGTTCCTAGAGGATTTATTGCAACAATGGAGGTCTAGTCGACATTGCTGGACAAGATTCGGGAAGCCCAGAAAGAGGACAAGGAGATTGCTGAGATAAAGGAGAAGATGAGCAAAGGAAAGGCCAAAGGTTTTCGTGAAGATGAGCACGATACCCTATGGTTTGAGGACCGAGTTTATGTGCCCACTAACCAGGAGATCAGGAAGTTAATACTTCAAGAGGCCCATGACTCACCATACTCGATACACCCCGGAACACCAAGATGTATTTGGATTTGAAGGAACGTTTCTAGTGGACCGGTATGAAGAAGGATATTGCCGAGTATGTCGCCGTATGTGATGTATGTCAACGCATGAAGGCAGAGCATCAGAAGACAGCAGGACTGTTACAGCCTATGCCGATACCCGAATGGAAGTGGGATAAACTGGGCATGGACTTTATCACTGGATTGCCCAGGACCAAAGCAGGATACGATTCCATATGGGTAGTAGTTGATCGCTTGACCAAAGTAGCTCACTTCATCCCAGTGAAAACCACCTATACGAGTGCAAAGCTGGCCCAGATATTTATGTCCAGGATAGTATGTCCGCATGGAGTTCCGAGGACCATCGTATCAGATCGAGGAACACACTTTACCTCAAAGTTTTGGCACCAGTTGCACCAGACCTTGGGAATGAGATTGGAGTTCAGTACATCATTTCACCCGTAGACGGATGGACAAATAGAGAGAGTCAACCAAATTTTGGAGGACATGTTGAGAGCCTGTGCATTAGATTATGGATCTAGTTGGGATGACAATTTTCCATACGTAGAGTTTTCATACAACAATAGCTATCAAGCCAGTTTGAAGATGGCACCATTTGAAGCCCTGTATGGACGAAGGTGCAGAACACCGTTGATGTGGGATGAGGTAGGAGACCGACAGTTGTTTGGACCAGACTTGATCAAGGAGTCTGAGGAGAAGGTTAAATTGATTTGAGACAAACTGAAGATTGCTTAGTCTAGGCAGAAGAGTTATGCTGACTCAAAACGCAAGGAGGTAACCTATGAAATTGGAGAACGAGCATATCTGCGAGTATCACCCTTGCGAGGAGTGAAACGTTTTGGAGTTAAGGGAAAGTTAGCCCCGTGATTTGTAGGACCGTATCGTATTTTGGAACGGATGGGAGAAGTTGCCTACAAGTTGGAGTTACCCGAGGGACTGTCAGGAGTTCATGACGCGTTTCATGTTTCACAGCTGAAGAAGTGTCATGCTGAGATGGCAGATATACCGCTAAGAGATACAGTACCCCTGGAGGCGATTCAGTTGGACAGTGATTTGACTTATGAGGAGAAACCAGTTAAGATTCTTGAGTTTGCAAGCAGAATCACCCGAAGTAAGGTTATCAAGTTTTTAAAGTTTAGTGGAGCCACCATACCGAGGACGAAGCCACCTGGGAACGAGAGGATGATCTCCGCAAAGACCACCCGCACCTATTTTCTAACCAGCCCAAATCTCGAGGGCGAGATTCATCTTAAGGGGGGTAGGTTTGTAACATCCCAAATTTTCAATTTGGAATGCTATACATTAGATCATCATTGCACATCATGTTTTATTGCTTTTCTGTTCCGTAATCCTTGAAATCCTAAGCAACTCAAGGACCCTCAGAGAGAGTTGGGGATTTCCCGGTTTTCATATTTGATTCTTTTATCAAATTTTGAAACGAGGATTTTGGTTTTAATTATTTTTCTCTCCGAAAATATTTCATATTAAAATACAAGAGAGGAGATAATATGACTTCTCCAAAATAAATGAAATATTGGAGGAAAAATATTAAAATCAAATATTTGTTCCATTTGGATTTTATTGCAATTTTGTTTGCATTAGGAAAAAATTGCACGTTTTCAAAATTGCATTTTAGGGCCAAGAAAATGTTCATCTCGTTCTAAATATTTTATTTAGACGATGAAAATTTATTTTGGCATTTTTAGTTTTCTTATTTATTTTTCTAGGATATTATTTCGGTTGGCGAAATTATTTTTTTTTAAAAAAAGTTCCCGCGCCTTTTTTTGGTCCGGAGTCTCATCTCGACTTGTGGGGGAATCATAGTCTCCATCATTCTTTCCTCACCGGGACAATGCTCTAATAATGATGATCATCAGACTTTTATTTTCTTACAACTCAACAATTACAACTCGATACTTAGAACAAAATATGATTCTATATGAATGCCTCCGGCGGTGTACCGGGATATGCAATGACCCATGAGTGACATGTATGAAAGAATTATGAATGGTGGCTTTGCCACAAATACGATGTCGACCACATGATCATGCTAAGCAATATGACAATGATGGAGTGTGTCATAATAAACGGAACGGTGGTAAGTTGCATGGCAATATATCTCGGAATGGCTATGGAAATGCCATAATAGGTAGGTATGGTGGCTGTTTTGAGGAAGGTATATGGTGGGTGTATGATACGGCGAAAGGTGCGCGGTATTAGAGAGGCTAGCAAAGGTGGAAGGGTGAGAAAAGTGCGTATAATCCATGGACTCAACATTAGTCATAAAGAACTCATATACTTATTGCAAAAATCTACAAGTTATCAAAGCAAAGTATTACGCGCATGCTCCTAGGGGGATAGATTGGTAGGAAAAGACCATCGCTCCTCCCCGACCGCCACTCATAAGGAAGACAATCAAAAAATAAATCATGCTCCGACTTCATCACATAACGGTTCACCATATGTGCATGCTACGGGAATCACAAGCTTTAACACAAGTATTCTTCAAATCCACAACTACTCAACTAGCACAACTTTAATATCACCAACTTTATATCTCGAAACAATTATCAAGCATCAAACTTCTCATAGTATTCAACACACTCATAAGGAAGTTTTATTATTAATCTTGTATACCAAGCATATTAGGATTTTAAGCAAATCACCATGCTATTTAAGACTCTCAAAATAATCTAAGTGAAGCATGAGAGATCAATAGTTTCTATAAAACAAATCCACCATCGTGCTCTAAAAGATATAAGTGAAGTACTAGAGCAAAACTATATAACTCAAAAGATATAAGCGAAGCACATAGAGTATTCTAACAAATTCCAAATCATGTATGGCTCTCTCAAAAGGTGTGTACATCAAGGATGATTATGGTAAACTAACAAATAAAGACTCGAATCATGCAAGACGCTCCAAGCAAAACACATATCATGTGGCGAATAATAATATAGCTCCAAGTGAAGTTATCGATAGAAGTAGATGAAAGAGGGGATGCCTTCTGGGGCATCCCCAAGCTTTGGCTTTTAGCTGTCCTTAGATTATCTTAGGGGTGCCATGGGCATCCCCAAGATTAGGCTCTTGCCACTCCTTGTTCCATAATCCATCAAATATTTACCCAAAACATGAAAACTTCACAACACAAAACTCAAAGTAGAAAATCTTGCGAGCTCCATTAGCGAACGAAAATAAAAGACCACTTCAAGGTACTGTAATGAACTCATTCTTTATTTATATTGGTGTTAAACCTACTGTATTCCAACTTCTCTATGGTTTATAAACTATCTTACTAGCCATAGATTCATTATTATTCTCAATCAAAGTAGACAAGGGCATATCATTAGGATCAGAAGAAACACTCTTATTAGCAAATAATTTCATAAGTTCATCCATCTTTCCACACAAAACATTAATTTCTTCTATCACATGCACCTTTTTATTAGTAGATCTTTCAGTATGCCATTGAGAATAATTAACCATAATATTATCTAGGAGTTTAGTAGCTTCTCCTAAAGTGATTTCCATAAAAGTGCCTCCCGCGGCCGAATCTAAAAGATTTCTAGAAGCAGAATTCAATCGGGCATAAATTTTTTATATAATCACCCACAAATTTAAACCATGAGTAGGGCAATTACGTATCATTAGTTTAATTCTCTCCCAAGATTGTGCAACATGTTCATGATCAAGTTGCTTAAAATTCATAATATCGTTTCTAAGAGAGATGATCTTAGCGGGAGGAAAATACTTAGAGATAAAAGCATCTTTGCACTTATTCCATGAATCGATACTATTTTTAGGCAAAGATGAAAACCAAGCTTTAGCATGATCTCTAAGCGAAAAAGTAAATAGCTTCAATTTAACAATATCATTATCCACATCTTTCTTCTTTTGCATGTCACACAAATCAACGAAGCTATTTAGATGGGTAGCGACATCTTCACTAGGAAGGCCGGAAAACGGATCTTCCATGACAAGATTTAGCAAAGCAGTATTAATTTCACAAGATTCAGCATCGGTAAGAGGAGCAATCTGAGTGCTAATAAAATCATTGTTATTGGTATTGGTGAAGTCACACAATTTAGTATTATCTTGAGCCATCGTGACAAGCAAGCAACTAACCCACAAGCAAACAAAAAGCAAACGGGCAAAAAGAGGCAAATAGAGAAAGAGAGGGAGGATAGAGAGAGAGAGAGGGCGTATAAAACGGCAAGGGTGAAGTGGGGGAGAGGAAAACGAGAGGCAAATGACAAATAATGTAATGCGGGAGATAAGGGTATGTGATGGGTACTTGGTATGTTGAGCACTGCGTTGGTTTTCCCCGAAGAGGAAGGGATGATGCAGCAAAGTAGCGTAAGTATTTCCCTTAGTTTTTGAGAACCAAGGTATCAATCCAGTAGGAGGCTATGCGTGAGCCCCTCGTACCTGCACAAAAAAAATAAATCCTCGCAACCAACGCAAATAGGGGTTGTCAATCCCTACACGGCCACTTACGAGAGTGAGATCTGATAGATATGATAAAGATAATATTTTTGGTATTTTTGTGATAAAGATGCAAAGTAAAATAAAGGCAAAGTAAAAAGCAAAGGAAATAAATAAGTAGTAGGAGATTAATACGATAAAGATAGACCCAGGGCCCATAGTTTCACTAGTGGCTTCTCTCGAGAGCATAAGTATTCTACGGTGGGTGAACAAATTACTATTGAGCAATTGACAGAATTGAGCATAGTTATGAGAATATCTAGGTATGATCATGTATATAGGCATCACGTTCGAGACAAGTAGACCGACTCCTGGCTGCATCTACTACTATTACTCCACTCATCGACCGCCATCCAGCATGCATCTAGAGTATTAAGTTAAAAACAGAGTAACGCCTTAAGCAAGATGACATGATGTAGAGGGATAGACTCATGCAATATGATGAAAACCCCATCTTGTTATCCTCGATGGCAACAATACAATACGTGCCTTGCTGCCCCTACTATCACTGGGAAAGGACGCCGCAAGATTGAACTCAAAGCTAAGCACTTCTCCATTGCAAGAAAGATCAATCTAGTAGGCCAAACCAAACTGATAATTCGAAGAGACTTGCAAAGATAACCAATCATACATAAAAGAATTCAGAGAAGATTCAAATATTGTTCATAGATAGACTTGATCATAAACCCACAATTCATCGGTCTCAACAAACACACCGCAAAAAGAAGATTACATCGAATAGTTCTCCACAAGAGAGGGGGAGAACATGGTATTGAGATCCAAAAAGAGAGAAGAAGCCATCTAGCTAATAACTATGGACCCGTAGGTCTGAGGTAAAATACTCACACTTCATCGGAGGGGCTATGGTGTTGATGTAGGTATATATAGGAGGAAGGAGTACGTCGGTGGAGCAACAGGGGGCCCACGAGGGTGGAGGGCGCGCCTTGGGGGGGGGGGGGTAGGCGCGCCCCCTACCTCGTGGCCTCCTGTTTTCTTTCTTGACGTAGGATCCAAGTCTCCCGGATCATAATCTTCCTAAAAATCACGTTCCCGAAGGTTTCATTCCGTTTGGACTCCATTTGATATTCCTTTTCTTCGAAACTCTAAAACAGGCAAAAAACAGCAATTCTGGGCTGGGCCTCCGGTTAATAGGTTAGTCCCAAAAAATAATATAAAAGTGGATAATAAAGCCCAATAGTGTCCAAAACAGTAGATGATATAGCATGGAGCAATCAAAAATTATAGATACGTTGGAGACGTATCAGGACCCACCCGGTCGAAGCGTAATTAGCGTTGTCATTCTGGTCGTGAACGTGTACGTACATACTGGTCGATGTAGAGGCGCGCACGTGTTGTAGTAGAGGTATGCATCTGTCGTAGTAGAGGTACGCACGTAGCATGTACACGTACGTACATTGGCTAGGGTGCAAGAAAGAAAATACGGCCACATACGTACATATGGGCGGGGTCTCGAATGCCTACTTACGCATACGTATGGCCAGGGCTCGTGTACATGGCTGGGTCGGAACGGAGAAGCTACGCCGTCGTTGTGATCATGGGGAGGCAACCGGATGGGTCGGAAGGGAATGCGTCGTCATGTTCATCGGGAGCCAACCGGCTTGGACGGAACATCCAATGGAAACGAGGATTGGCATACCGCAGAATGGAGGAAACGGCCCTGTGTTCGATCGGCCACAGTCGAAATGGTATCCTATTCATCGGGAGGGGTCTGGCGTACCGCAAAACAGAGGAAATGGACCTCCTATGGTCGAAACAAGGTCCTGTTGATCGGGAGGGGTGTGACGTACAGCAAAACAGAGGAAAAGGACTTGTGTTGGAGCGCTACGGTCGAAACGGGGGTCCTGTTCAATGGGAGGGGTGTGGCGTACCGCAAAACGAGACTCCACGGGAACTGTTCATCTCCACCGCCGACCTCCTCCAGCCTCCACGGGCTCCTGTTCGTCCACCGTCTACCTCCTCCAGCCTCCACCTGTGACTGTTCATCGACGGACTCCTGTTCATCCAACCTCCTTCGTGCGCTCCTCCACCGGCTACTGTTTACCCGGCCCTCTTCACGGGGTCCTGTTCAACCACCCCTCCATGCGCTACTGTTCAACCAGCCTTCCACAGGCTACTGTTCGACCAGCCCTCCACGGGGTCTTGTTCATCCACCGGCTCGATCGATCGGGGTAATGTTCATCCAGCGGCAATAGCCTCTACTACCATGGGGTCCTATTCATCCAACCTCCCACAGGGAACTGTTCATCTGAACCCCCAACAACGCTCATTGTTCATCAAGAGGCAACATCGATCGGCTTCATTTAGTAGCAGTAGCGAAGGAATCACTCGGGTTTAGTTAATAGCAAGGGATCGATTGATCACTCGGGTTCAGTAATGCGTAGCCTACAGTGTAATCGCTCGGGTTCAGTTAGAGCACAATGCCTCTCTCTGGTTTGGTTAGAGCGCAACGTCTCGCACACATGCGCGTACGTACGAGAGAAACACGCATCGCTCGGCCCTCGACCACCCACCGTAACTGGGAACTTACCCGATATTTTCCTCGCCCTCGCTTCTACCACAGTTTTCTCCGTCATGGACGGCCCAAAGAATGACATGCAGCTGCGTCTCCGGCCCACCCAGGAAGAAAAGCCCATTTTCTTTCATGATTTTTTTATTGAAGTAGGATCCCACAACATCTATGATGATACCGGGTTTTGTCACAATTATCGTCACAGAAGTGTCATAAGCATGACAGAATTTTTTTTCGTTCGGCCCAAAATGTCACAGATGTGTCTTTTTTTTGCAGTGCACCATATGCAACATGCAACCACATTTGATAGCGTGAAGTTAAATAAAGCACCTTGGATGGTTGTGTGTAGCAATTGAGATCATCAACTGCAGAGCTACGTTTATTGTCTACATCTGCTGACACTGCACCCTTTAGAGCGCTGAAACGCTTAGTGCTTATCTTCGAATTTCACTGGAGCGACTTCTGTCTTTTCTTTTTTGTATTCATCAACACTGCATCAGAGTCTGAAATACCCATGCATAAAAAAACAATAGTGTGAGTATGGGTGAAGTGTGTGCACAAGTAGTACAATGTAAAGGTAGCAGATAGCATGCCGGTGAGAAATAAATGACGGGAGACATATGATAGCTCTACAACATGCATGGCAGACAAAATTACTAGATTCTAGGATTTTGAAATATGAGCACAGGGATTGCTGGGAAATGCAGATGCTCCTTGATACCTCTTGAGCGCTGCGTTGGATTTCCCCGAAGAGGAGAGGATGATGCAGCAAAGTAGCATAAGTATTTCCCTCAGTTTTTGAGAACCAAGGTATCAATCCAGTACGAGGCTACGCGCGAGTCCCTCGTACCTGCAAAAAATAATAGCTCAACGCAACCAGCGTGCTTAGGGGTTGTCAATCCCTTCATGGTCACTTACGAAAGTGAGATCTGATAGAGATGATAAATAATATTTTTGGTATTTTTGGTATAGAGATGCAAAGTGAAAAGTAAAAGGCAAAGTGAAAAAGCAAAGCAATAATAAAGTGATGGAGATTGATATGATGAGGAAGAGACCCGGGGGCCATAGGTTTCACTAGTGGCTTCTCTCAAGAGCATAAGTATTCTACGGTGGGTGAACAAATTACTGTTGAGCAATTGACAGAACTGAGCATCGTTATGAGAATATCTAGGTATGATCATGTATATAGGCATCACATCCGATACAAGTAGACCGACTCCTGCCTGCATCTACTACTATTACTCCAGTCATCGACCGCTATCCAGCATGCATCTAGAGTATTAAGTTAAAAACAGAGTAACGTCTTAAGCAAGATGACATGATGTAGAGGGATAGTTTCATGCAATATGATAAAAAACCATCTTGTTATCCTCGATGGCAACGATACAATACGTGCCTTGCTGCCCCTTCTGTCACTGGGAAAGGACACCGCAAGATCGAACCCAAAGCTAAGCACTTCTCCCATGGCAAGAAAAACCAATCTAGTAGACCAAACCAAACTGATAATTCGAGGAGACTTGCAAAGATAACCAATCCTACATAAAAGAATTCAGAGAAGATTCAAATATTATTCATAGATAGACTGGATCATAAACCCACAATTCATCGATCTCAACAAACACACCGCAAAAAGAAGATTACATCGAATAGATCTCAACGAGAGAGGGGGAGAACATTGTATTGAGATCCAAAAAGAGAGAAGAAGCCATCTAGCTACTAACTATGGACCCGTAGGTCTGAAGTAAACTACTCACACTTCATCGGAAGGGCTTGGATGATGATGTAGAAGCCCTCTGTGATCGATGCCCCCTCTGGTGAAGCTCCGAAACAGGCCCCAAGATGGGATCTCATGGATACAGGAAGTTGTGGCGGTGGAATTAGGTTTTTGTCTCCGTATCTGATCGTTTGGGGGTACGTGGATATATATAGGAGGAAGAAGTACATCGGTGAAGCAACAGGGGGCCCACGAGGGTGGAGGGCGCGCCTCGGGGGCAGGCGCGCCCCCTACCTCGTGGCCTCCTATTAATTGGCTTGATGTAGGGTCCAAGTCTCCTGAGTTGTATTCGGTGAGAAAATCACGTTCCCGAAGGTTTCATTCCGTTTGGACTCCGTTTGATATTCCGTTTCTTCGAAACCCTAAAACAGGCAAAAACAGCAATTCTGGGCTAGGTCTCCGGTTAATAGGTTAGTCCCAAAAATAATATAAAAGTGGATAATAAAGCCCAATAATGTCCAAAATAGTAGATAATATACCATGGAGCAATCAAAAATTATAGATACGTTGGAGACGTATCAAGCATCCCCAAGCTTAATTCCTGCTCATCCTCGAGTAGGTAAATGATAAAAACAGAATTTTTGATGCGGAGTGCTACTTGGCATAATTTCAATGTAAATCTTCTTAATTGTGGTATGAATATTCAGATTCAAAAGATTCAAGACAAAAGTTCATGTTGACATAAAAATAATAATACTTCAAGCATACTAACAAAGCAATTATGTCTTCTCAAAATAACATGGCCAAAGAAGGCTATCCCTACAAAATCATATAGTCTGGCTATGCTCTATCTTCACCACACAAACTATTTAAATCATGCACAACCCTGATGACAAGCCAAGCAATTGTTTCATACTTTTGACATTTTCAAAACTTTTTCGATCTTCACGCAATACATGAGCATGAGCCATGGATATAGCACTATATGTGGAATAGAATGGTGGTTGTGGAGAAAACAAAAAGAGGGGAATATAGTCTCACATCAACTAGGCGTATCAACGAGCTATGGAGATGCCCATCAATCGATATCAATATGAGTGAGTAGGGATTGCCATGCAACGGATGCACTAGAGCTATAAGTATATGAAAGCTCAACAAAAGAAACTAAGTGGGTGTGCATCCAACTCGCTTGCTCAAGAAGACCTAGGGCATTTTGAGGAAACCCATCATTGGAATATACAAGCCAAGTTCTATAATGAAAAATCCCCACTAGTATATGAAAGTGAGAGAATGAGAGACTCTCTATCATGAAGATCATGGTGCTACTTTGAAGCACAAGTGTGGTAAAAGGATAGTAACATTGTCCCTTCTCTCTTTTTCTCTCATTTTTTATTTTTCGTTTGGAGTCTCATCCCGACTTGTGGGGGAATCATAGTCTCCATCATCCTTTCCTCACTTGGGACAATGCTCTAAAAATGATGATCATCACACTTTTTGTTTTTCTTACAACTCAATACTTAGAACAAAATATGACTCTATATGAATGCCTCCGGCGGTGTACCGGGATATGCAATGAATCAAGAGTGACATGTATGAAAGAATTATGCTAGCAATACGATGTCAACTACATGATCATGATAGCAATATGACAATGATGGAGCGTGTCATAATGAATAGAACGGTGGAAATTGCATGGAAATATATCTTAGAATGGCTATGGAAATGCCATGATAGGTAGGTATGGTGGCTGTTTTGAGGAAGGTATTTGGTGGGTGTATGATACCGGCGAAAATTGCGCGGTATTAGAGAGGCTAGCAATGGTGGAAGGAAGGAAAGTGTGTATAATCCATGTACTCAACATTAGTCATAAAGAACTCATGTACTTATTGCAAAAATATAGAAGTTTTCAAAGAAAAGTATTACGCGCATGCTCCTAGGGGGATAGATTGGTAGGAAAAGACCATCGCTCGTCCCCGACCGCTAGTCATAAGGAAGACAATAAATAAATAAATCATGCTCCGACTTCATCACATAACGGTTCACCATATGTTCATGCTACGGTAATCACAAAGTTTAACACAAGCATTTCTCAATTTCACAACTACTCAACTAGCATGACTCTAATATCACCATCCTCATATCTCAAAACAATTATCAAGCATCAATTTTTTCTTAGTATTCAACACACTCAAAAGGAAGTTTTACAAATCTTGAATACCAAGCATATTATTATTAAGAAAATTACCATGCTATTAAGACTCTCAAAATAATCTAAGTGAAGCATGGGAGATCAATAGTTTCTATAGAACAAATCCACCACCGTGCTCTAAAAGATATAAGTGAAGCACTAGAGCAAAATTATATAACTCAAAAGATATAAGTGAAGCACATAGAGTATTCTATCAAATTCCAAATTATGTATGGCTCTCTCAAAAGGTGTGTACAGCAAGGATGATTGTGGTAGACTAACAAGCAAAGACTCAAATCATAAAAGACGCTCCAAGCAAAACACATATCATGTGGTGAATAAAAATATAGCTCCAAGTAAAGTTACCGATACAAGTAGACGAAAGAGGGGATGCCTTCCCGGGCATCCCCAAGCTTTGGCTTTTAGGTGTCCTTAGATTATCTTGGAGAATGTCTTCTTGCTACCTCGTGAGCACTGCGTTGGATTTCCCCGAAGAGGAGAGGATGATGCGACAAAGTAGCGTAAATATTTCCCTCAGCTTTTGAGAACCAAGGTATCAATCCAGTAGGAGGCTACGCGCGAGTCCCTCGTACCTACACAAAAACAATAGCTCAACGCAATCAACGCGCTTAGGGGTTGTCAATCCCTTCACGGTCACTTACGAAAGTGAGATCTGATAGAGATGATAAATAATATTTTTGGTATTTTCGGTATAGAGATGCAAAGTTTAAAGTAAAAGGCAGAGTAAAAAAGCAAAGCAATAATAAAGTGATGGGGATTGATATGATGAGAAAGAGACCCGGGGGCCATAGGTTTCACTAGTGGCTTCTCTCAAGAGCATAAGTATTCTACGGTGGGTGAACAAATTACTGTTGAGCAATTGACAGAATTGAGCATAGTTATGAGAATATCTAGGTATGATCATGTATATAGGCATCACGTCCGAGACAAGTAGACCTACTCCTGCCTGCATCTACTACTATTACTCCACTCATCGACCGCTATATAGCATGCATCTAGAGTATTAAGTTAAAAATAGAGTAACGCCTTAAGCAAGATAACATGATGTAGAGGGATAGTTTCATGCAATATGATAAAAACCCCATCTTGTTATCCTCGATGGCAACGATACAATACGTGCCTTGCTGCCCCTTCTGTCACTGGGAAAGGACACCGCAAGATCAAACCCAAAGCTAAGCACTTCTGCCATGGCAAGAAAAACCAATCTAGTAGGGCAAACCAAACTGATAATTCGAAGAGACTTGCAAAGATAACCAATCATACATAAAAGAATTCAGAGAAGATTCAAATATTATTCATAGATAGACTGGATCATAAACCCACAATTCATCGGTCTCAACAAACACACTGCAAAAGAAGATTACATCGAATAGATCTCCACGAGAGAGGGGGAGAACATTGTATTGAGATCCAAAAAGAGAGAAGAAGCCATCTAGCTACTAACTATGGACTCGTAGGTCTGAAGTAAACTACTCACACTTCATCGGAAGGGCTTGGATGATGATGTAGAAGCCCGCCGTGACCGATACCCCCTCCGGCGAAGCTCCGGAACAGGCCCCAAGATGGGATCTCGTGGATACAGGAAGTTGCGGTGGTGGAATTAGGTTTCTGGCTTCGTATCTGATCGTTTGGGGGTACGTGGATATATATAGGAGGAAGAAGTACGTCGGTGGAGCAACAGGGGGGCCACGAGGGTGGAGGGCAAGCCTGGGGGGCAGGCGCACCCCCTACCTCGTGGCCTCCTGTTAATTGGCTTGACGTAGGGTCCAAGTCTCCTGAGTTGTATTCGGTGAGAAAATCACGTTCCCGAAGGTTTCATTCCGTTTGGACTCCGTTTGATATTCCTTTTCTTCGAAACCCTAAAACAGGCAAAAACAGCAATTCGGGGTTGGGCCTCTGGTTAATAGGTTAGTCCCAAAAATAATGTAAAAGTGGATAATAAAGCCCAATAATGTCCAAAACAAAAGATAATATAGCATGGAGCAATCAAAAATTATAGATACATTGGAGACGTATCACTCCTCCAGCACACCACATGGTGTGGTCCTATGAAAATAATAGTCGACTGAAAACAAATAGGTCAGTACATTTTTTCTGCTTCGTCCGAAGCACAAAGAACGGGCAGATCGCCTTCATCTACCTCCAGCCAGTCAGTGTTAAACGCTAGTGACCACCGACCCAGTCCCCTGCCTCCGCCCTCCCCTCGACCTCACTGCACCGTCATGCTTGGCACCGCCCCCGGCCATCCCTTCAAGCCCCGTCGGCCTCTAGATCGGCCGCAAGAAGCTCCTGTGCCCCACACCCCTATGATAGACACTGATGCACCGCTTCCACGGCGAACATGCGGACTAGGTGCTCCGCACGCCTAAGTGGGTGCTGCTTCTTTTAATTGTGATTTGACTGACCCTGAATTGAAATCTAGGCGGGCTACTGACCTCTAGCAAAGGTGAAATAGTAAATGGGAGGAAACCTTTTGCATTTAGTATGACGAAGAAGATGCAGTAAGAAGCGCTCAACTAGTTTATTTCGTGGGATGAATACGGTGTGAGCAGAGACGTAAGATTTGCACGAATAAGGGAAGAGGAGTACCTCTTTCTAATGGCAGTGTTGTGTCCTCCTTCTATTTTTCCAACGATCTTCTTGTGGTTCACTAGAAACGAGAAGTTGTGGAGGATGGTGGAGCCTTGGATGAACCCATGGACAAGTTGTTGAGTGTGGTGCGGTGGCTGTCTATCGATGGCGGGGAATCAGATCCGAGACAGCGAATGACGGCTTAGCGGGAATAGCTCTGGTGCGGTGGATAGTTGCAACAGTGGAGTGGCAGAGGTGACGCGCAGGACAGTGTGGTCGAAGTGGTTCTGGTACGGCGTGCATCGGCATCGTGAAGACATCTCTGCCTCGGCTTCATCTGCTAAGTCCTTGATGGCGTTGCGGTTGCGGTTGCTTTCGACGATGACCTAGGGGTACCGGCTCCGCCGTGATGGAGGAGGGCGGCGGTGGATTGGGCGCGATGGGGTGGAGGACAGAGGAGGCTGGTGTTTCGCAGCTGGTGGAGAGGGCGTTTTGGCGCCCACGGAGTATGAATGGGGAAACAGAGGGAGGGGGAACTAAGGTGGAACAATGTTTCAGTTTGGGACACGCTTGTTTGAAATTTGGGGAAAGTTAGAAACTTTGCCCCCATCTAAATTTTGGACATATTACGGGTTGGGGATATGACAGTAATCTCGGGTGTCCCAAATGGTGGGCGGGATATATTTTGGCCGAGCGCATGGGTGTTTAGGCACCCACGGCATATGAATGCTTCTCGGAGGCGGTTGAGACTGGCGTCTTGGTGAAGTTACAAACCTACCCCGGTTTAGATCTTTGAACATCGGGCCGATAGGCTACACGGGCCAGAGTCAGGACAGTAATTTCCTACCACCAAACATTAGTCTTGCGCGGTTTCGGGTAGCCAGAGGCTTATTTGGCGCTTCGTTCAATATTTGGGAGCAGAAGCATTAACGTTTTCGGTTCTCTTGAATTGAACTTTCAGGATTTGTCAAACTTCACAAATCTTTACTCTGGAAAATCCTAAAACTACGATTATTTTGGAATGGAGGGGGTACATTCGAATATACATTGTACACGAGTATATATTAAAAATATGCAACTTACCTCAGTTCATGCATGGTTCCAGATATGATCTCCTTGGTTGCAAAAAAATAGTTAGACATGCGTATTAATATATAGCATGTTCAAACGCACAACAAAGATTGATGCCCCCCCTTTAGATCTGATTTACAAATGCCATTATCTCGGGTTCAAATAGATGAATGCACTTCCTATGAATTCGAACCTTCAAAACCCCCTTTATGTTGAATTCAACATGTATTCTATTTTGTAGCTAGCAATTTGGAATGTATCCATGTAAGTGACAAATGTGTAAAGTGCTTCACACTAATAACATGGAGTGCACTAGTTAATGTTTATATATGAATTGCCAAAACAATGCATTTCCTATATTTCAAACCGCTCTCACTCTATGGATCGATAATATGAAATAAACACATGCACATGCTAGAATTCAATAGGGTAGGGGTGTCTGATAGACCGATTTTCGTTCATACGCAAAATTGCAAAATTCATGATCTCATCCAAAAATAATAATGCCATTTATATTTTAATTTAATGCGTAGAACCACCTTTTACACGGAGATGCACTATGCCTCGGCCCGTTCTCACAAACACGGTATATATCTCTCTATCTAACGCATAAGTGCACACACTTTATATACATTGACATTTCTCCTTCACACATCCTCACAATCTCTCCCGGGGTGTCGGGGTGTCTCACGCACACATCTCTATCTCTCTCTCTCTTTCTGACTACTATGTACCACTCTTTTCACTAATCTCAGTTGGAAAACACTATTTCTCTCACATGCATATATACACACGCACGGTCTCTACTAGCCCTCTATACGCACATATATGTGCCTACGTGTCTCCCGCACGCACATTATCTTTAGGCCTCTCTCGAACACATTATCTTTGGACCCTACGTCAAGCCAATTAACAGGAGACCACGAGGTAGGGGGGCGCGCCCACCCCTACCAAACGCGCCCTCCACCCTCGTGGGCCCCCTGTTGCTCCACCGACATACTCCTTCCTCCTATATATACCTACGTACCCCCAAACGATCAGATACAGAGCCAAAATCCTAATTCCACCACCACAACTTTCTGTATCCGCGAGATCCCATCTTGGGGCCTGTTCTGGAGCTCCGCCGGAGGGGGCATCGATCATGGAGGGCTTCTACATCAACACCATAGCCCCTCCGATGAAGTGTGAGTAGTTTACCTCAGACCTACGGGTCCATAGTTATTAGCTAGATGGCTTCTTCTCTCTTTTTGGATCTCAATACAATGTTCTCCCCCTCTCTTGTGGAGAACTATTCGATGTAATCTTCTTTTTGCGGGGTGTTTGTTGAGACCGATGAATTGTGGGTTTATGATCAAGTCTATCTATGAATAATATTTGAATCTTCTCTGAATTCTTTTATGTATGATTGGTTATCTTTGCAAGTCTCTTCGAATTATCAGTTTGGTTTGGCCTACTAGATTGATCTTTCTTGCAATGGGAGAAGTGCTTAGCTTTGGGTTCAATCTTGCGGTGTCCTTTCCCTGTGACAGTAGGGGCAGAAAGGCACGTATTGTATTGTTGCCATCGAGGATAACAAGATGGGGTTTTCATCATATTGCATGAGTCTATCCCTCTAGATCATGTCATCTTTCTTAAGGCGTTAATCTGTTTTTAATTTAATACTCTAGATGCATGCTGGATAGCGGTCGATGAGTAGAGTAATAGTAGTAGATGCAGGCAGGAGTCGGTCTACTTGTCTCGGACGTGACGCCTATATACATGATCGTACCTAAATATTGTCATAACTATGCTCAATTCTGTCAATTGCTCAACAGTAATTTGTTCACTCACCGTAGAATACTTATGCTCTCGAGAGAAGCGACTAGTGAAACCTATGGCCCCCGGGTCTATGTTTATCATATTAATCTCCTACTACTTAGTTATTTCCTTTGCTTTTTTACTTTGCCTTTATTTTACTTTGCATCTTTATCACAAAAATACGAAAAATATTATCTTTATCAAATCTATTAGATCTCACTCTCGTAAGTGGCCATATAGGGATTGACAACCCCTATTTGTGTTGGTTGCGAGGATTTATTTGTTTTGTGCAGGTACGAGGGACTCGCGCGTAGCCTCCTACTGGATTGATACCTTGGTTCTCAAAAACCGAGGGAAATACTTACGCTACTTTGCTACATCATCCCTTCCTCTTTGGGGAAAACCAACGTAGTGCTCAAGAGGTAGCAAGAATGATTTCTGGTGCCGTTGCCGGGGAGGTCTATGCAAAAGTCAACATACCAAGTACCCATCACATACCCTTATCTCCCGCATTACATTATTTGCCATTTGCCTCTCGTTTCCCTCTCCCCCACTTCACCCTTGCCGTTTTATTCGCCCTCTCTCTCTATCCTCCCTCTCTTTCTCTATTTGCCTCTTTTTGCCCGCTTGCTTTTTGTTTGCTTGTGTGTTAGTTGTTTGCTTGTCACGATGGCTCAAGATAATACTAAATTGTGTGACTTCACCAATACCAATAACAATGATTTTATTAGCACTCCGATTGCTCCTCTTACCGATGCTGAATCTTGTGAAATTAATACTGCTTTGCTGAATCTTGTCATGAAAGATCCGTTTTCCGGCCTTCCTAGTGAAGATGCCGCTACCCATCTAAATAGCTTCGTTTATTTGTGCGACATGCAAAAGAAGAAAGATGTGGATAATGATATTGTTAAATTGAAGCTATTTCCTTTTTCGCTTAGAGATCATGCTAAAGCGTGGTTTTTGTCTTTGCCTAAAAATAGTATTGATTCATGGAATAAGTGCAAAGATGCTTTTATCTCTAAGTATTTTCCTCCCGCTAAGATCATCTCTCTTAGAAACGATATTATGAATTTTAAGCAACTTGATCATGAACATGTTGCACAAGCTTGGGAGAGAATGAAACTAATGATACGTAATTGCCCTACTCATGGTTTAAATTTGTGGATGATTATACAAAAATTTTATGCCGGATTGAATTTTGCTTCTAGAAATCTTTTAGATTCGGCCGCGGGAGGCACTTTTATGGAAATCACTTTAGGAGAAGCTACTAAACTCCTAGATAATATTATGGTTAATTATTCTCAATGGCATACTGAAAGATCTACTAATAAAAAGGTGCATACGATAGAAGAAATTAATGTTTTGTGTGGAAAGATGGATGAACTTATGAATTTATTTGCTAATAAGAGTGTTTCTTATGATCCTAATGATATGCCCTTGTCTACTTTGATTGAAAATAATAATGAATCTATGGATGTGAATTTTGTTGGTAGGAACAATTTTGGTAACAACGCGTATAGAGGAAATTTCAATCCTAGGCCTTATCCTAGTAATCCCTCTAATAATTATGGTAATTCCTACAGCAATTCTTATGGTATTATAATAAGATGCCCTCTGATTTTGAATATAATATTAAAGAATTTATTACTTAGCAAAAGAATTTCAATGCTTTGATTGAAGAAAAATAGCTTAAGATTGATGAGTTGGCTAGGAACGTTGATAGAATTTCTCTTGATGTTGATTCTTTGAAACTTAGATCTATTCCACCTAAGCATGATGTCAATGAGTCTCTCAAAGCCATGAGAATTTCCATTGATGAGTGCAAAGAAAGAACCTCTAGGATTCGTGCTAAGAAAGATGCCTTTATAAGAGCATGTTCTTCTAGTTCCTATGAAAATAAAGATGAAGATCTAAAAGTTATTGATGTGTCCCCTATTAAATCATTTTTTGCAATACGAATCTTGATAATTATGGGACTGAATATGATCCACCTTTACCTAGAAGGCGTTCCAAGAATTCGGAATTTGTTGATCTCGATGCTAAAATTAATAAAAGTGGGATAGCAGAAATTAAAACCCTAGATGTTGCTAAACCCACTATTATGGATTTCAAGAAATTTAACTATGAAAATTGCTCTTTGATTTATTGTATTTCCTTGTTACAATCCATGCTAAATTCTCCTCATGCTTATAGTCAAAATAAAGCGTTTCCTAAACATATCGTTGATGCCTTGATGCAATCTTATGAAGAAAAACTTGAATTGGAAGTTACTATCCCTAGAAAGCTTTATGATTAGTGGGAACCAACTATTAAAATTAAAATAAAGATCATGAATTCTATGCTTTATGTGATTTGGGTGCTAGTGTTTCCACGATTCCAAAGACTTTGTGTGATTTGTTAGGTTTCCGTGATTTTGATGATTGCTCTTTAAAATTTCACCTTGCGGATTCCACTATTAAGAAACCAATGGGAAGAATTAATGATGTTCTTATTGTTGCAAATAGGAATTATGTGCCCATAGATTTTATTGTTCTTGACATAGATTGCAATCCTTCATGTCCTATTATTCTTGGTAGACCTTTTCTTAAAACGATTGGTGCAATTATTGATATGAACGAAGGAAATATTAGATTCCAATTTCCATTAAGGAAAGGCATGGAACACTTTCCTAGAAAGAAAATTAAATTACCTTATGGATCTATTATGAGAGACACTTATGGATTGCCTACCAAAGATGGCAATACCTAGATCTATCCTTGCTTGTTATGCCTAGCTAGGGGCGTTAAACGATAGCGCTTGTTGGGAGGCAACCCAATTTTATTTTTATTCATTGCCTTTTTCTCCTGTTTAGTAATAAATAATTTATCTACCCTCTGTTTAGGTTGTGTTTTTTGTGTTTAATTAGTGTTTGTGCCAAGTAGAACCGTTGGGAAGACTTGGGGAAAGTATTGTTACACTTGCTGTAAAAAAACAGAAACTTTAGCGCTCACGAGAACTACTGCCATTTTTATTTGGAAAGTGCTATTTAGTTAATTATTTTTGAAGATAATTAATAGATAAATTCCTCACGTCCAGAAATTTATTTTAGAATCTTTGGGCTTCCAGATCTTGCGCTAGCTACAGATTACTACAGACTGTTCTGTTTTTGACAGATTCTGTTTTTCGTGTGTTGTTTGCTTATTTTGATGGATCTATCGCTAGTAAAATAGTTTATAAACCATAGAGAAGTTGGAATATAGTAGGTATAACACCAATATAGATAAAGAATGAGTTCATTACAGTACCTTGAAGTGGTCTTTTATTTTCTTTCGCTAACGGAGCTCACGAGATTTTCTACTTTGAGTTTTGTGTTGTGAAGTTTTCATGTTTTGGGTAAAGATTTGATGGATTATGTTGGAAATATGAGAAATTTACCAAATGATTTTATTAACAGAAATACTAGGTAAAGCATGACTAATATAGTAGAGATAAAACAAGTCATGCATTCTGA
This sequence comes from Triticum dicoccoides, assembly GCF_002162155.2. Taxonomy (NCBI): domain Eukaryota; kingdom Viridiplantae; phylum Streptophyta; class Magnoliopsida; order Poales; family Poaceae; genus Triticum; species Triticum dicoccoides. The sequence continues at coordinate 89,568,864 of NC_041380.1, read as the reverse complement.
TAGAGAGAGAGTAAATAGCTTCTGCATATATGAACCGTAGCCTACTATATCTATAGCAGGCAGTAGAACTAGTTGCATATATGAAGTAGAACATAACATATTTAGGGCAAGTACTAGTACGAGAAACGGTGGCAGGATATTTAACAGAAATAAGAACACATACGAGACAGCAGCAGCAGTAGCACTGGACTTGGGGTTGGTGTCCTCGCCAGCCATGTCGTCGAGGAGGTTGTCGATGTCAGGGAAGAAGTCGTCGTCGGGGAAGTAGTCGTCGGAGTCCGGGGCGTCCGTGACGAAGGAATCAGTCAGTAGTCATGCAGAGTGCTCCCCAAAAACCTTATCACCCTTCTCCCATACAGGACTCAAAGAGGTGCGGTTTCGGAGGCCTACTGTCCCGACCTGCGGTGCACGCCGCAAGCCGGGATGAGGAAGACAGTAGCAGCTCAGAGATTGGAACCGGTGGCGAGAGTAAGGAGAAGTTCTGGTGCGTCTCTCTGAGAGGAGCGACCTCCCTTTTATAGGCGCAAGAGAAGGAGGCGAGAGGCTGCGCCGGGAGCTGAAGGGAACGCGGGAGATGAAACGAACAGACAGCAACCGAAGGGTGCAGTGTTCATATTCAATATCCACTACAACAAAATTTTCCAGCTCCCGAGTGACCTTTCGTATACCCGTAGTGCGTGGAAAAAATTTAGACATCAGCTCGGCTCATTCCCGCAACCCGCAGCGCGTCGTGATGAGGCGTGGCATGGCGAGGCGAGCGGCGGAGGAGGAGCGCGCGTGGATGTCCATCTTGTTCTCATGCTCATACAAGTGGGGAAAGAACCTCCCTTATAAGGAGGTCCAGCTCCCACTAAACTAGCAATGTGGGACTAAACTTTAGTAGTATCCCTTGCTTTGCACAAATGGGCTAAGTGGGCCTCTAGGATTTATTAGGAATTTCTGAAATAGTTATTGGGCTGCCCCCAATATAGACTAAATTCCAGCAATCCCCCACCAGATCCCATAGGCACACAGAAATTTGCCTTTGGTTCCAACACACTGTTTTATATACCGGTACTGCAGTGGAGATTGTTAAGTTGAACTTCCACCTAGAACTCTATGCTACACTAGTAAGCAACTTGAGCAGTGGACTGGGCCTTGAACTGTAAGTTTTCTGCGAATCTAGCTTCACATAAAGCCTTGACCGATACGTGGCTACCGTGGGTCTTCCCCGCGGGTGGAGCTTATGCGTCATACTCCGAGACCTTTCATGAGTTTACTAGAGAGAACCCTACTCTCATAGATTGCGACGTTTAACAATCAGACTCATATAGGTGCGTTCTTCAAAAGATGTTCTGCAAGACAACATCTCTGCTTCAAAGAGCCACTTAGAACACATTAAGATATACATCAACCCTGCCATGCAGATTAGGAGAGTATTGCATCTTTATGGAGTGGTATTTTAACAGTAAGGGTACTCTCCTCCCAGTTGACCAACAACTTGTCTTCCACATCTAATTCACGGGATCTCCGATCACAAAGAATAGGTTACCCATCTCCCTCGATGCTTTATCTATCACATTACATGATAGACCCTTGGTAAAAGGATCTGTCAGATTTTTAGACGTTTGGATATAATCCAATGCAATAACTCCGGAGTTTCTCATTTTTTGATAGACTTTAACCTTCTCTGAACGTGTCTTGATGACTTCATGTTATCCTTTGAGCTGCTCACTTTCGTGATCACAGTTTGATTGTCGCAGTTCATAAGAATACCCGGTACAGGTTTCTCAACAACCGGCAAGTCATTCAAGAGCCGGCGAAGCCAATCTACTTCGACCGTAGCTGTATCTAGTGCTCTGAGTTCTACTTCCATTGTTGACCTCGTTAAGATGGTCTGCTTGCAAGACTTCCAAGAAACAGCGCCACCTCCATGAGTGAATACATAACCGCTCGTGGCCTTTATCTCATCAGCATCTGAGATCCAGTTTGAGTCACTATACCCTTCAAGCACCTTTGGGTGCCCGGTGTAGTGAATTCCATAATTTGCAGTGCATTTTAAATAACGCAAAACTCTCTCTAGAGCTTTCCAATGCACATCTCTTGGTTTTGAAACAAACCGACTCAGTTTGCTAACAAAAAAAGAGATGTCAGGTCTTGTAGCACTGGCTAAGTACATAAGCGAGCCAATAATCTGAGAATACTTCAATTGGTCTCTAGCAATTCTTCGATTCTTTTGAAGCAACACACTAGCATCATATGGTATTGGAGAGGGCTTGCAGTCACTGTAGCCAAACCGACTCAAGATCTTTTCCACATAGTGAGATTGAAGCAATGTAATCCACCATCATCATCTCTCAACAACTTGATGTTCAGAATGACATCAGCAACTCCTAAATCCTTCATCTCAAAACAACGAGATAGGAAATTTTTGACCTCCTTAATAACATTCAGATTTGTTCTGAAAATCAGTATGTCATCAACATAGAAGCAAAGGATAACTCCCTCGCCCCCACCATGGCGATAGTACACACATTCGTCAGCTTCGTTTACAACAGAGCCTACAGCTATTAAAGTTCTTTCAAACTTCTCATGCCACTGTTTGGGTGCTTGCTTGATTCCATACAAAGACTTCAGCAACTTGCACACTTTCCCTTCCTGACCATCTAGTACAAACCCATCTGGTTGTTCCATATAAATTTCCTCGTCCAACTCTCCATTTAGGAAAGCAGTCTTAACATCCATTTGATGAACGAGAAGACCATGTGAGGAAGCTAGTGAAATCAGAACTCGAATAGTGGTCAGTCGAGCCACAGGTCAGTAAGTATCAAAGAAGTCTTCACCTTCCTTTTGGGTATAACCCTTAGCCACGAGCCGAGCCTTGTATTTTTCAATAGTACCATCAGGCCTAAGCTTCTTTTTGAATACCCATTTGCATCTTATAGGTTTGCACCCATAAGGACGATCAGTTATCTCCCAAGTTTCATTCACTAAGATGGAATCCATCTCGCTATGAACCGCTTCCTTCCAGTAGTCAGCATCTTCAGATGCATAAGCCTCTGAAAAAGAACTGGGAGTGTCATCTATGAGATACACAAGAAAATCATCACCAAAGGACTTTGCAGTCCTATGTCTCTTGCTCCTAGTAGGAACTTCATTGTTTTCCTCCACGGGACTTTCAAAGTGTTCTATCGAAATGGCAGGTTTTGTAATTGTAACTGGTTCCTGATTCGATGAACTAGGCATCCCCTGATTAGATGAGGTAGCCATATCCTTCATGGGAAAGATATATTCAAAGAAAGTCGCATCATTCGACTCCATGATCGTACCGACATGCATGTCAGGTACCTCAGATTTTACAACGAAGAATCTATATCCAATGCTATGAAAAGCATATCCCAGGAAAACACAATCCACAGTCTTTGGTCCAAGCTTTCGCTTCTTTGGAATTGGAACATTGACTTTCGCCAAACAACCCCATGTTCGTAGATAAGAGAGTTTTAACCTTCTCTTCTCCCATTCCTCTAATGGAGTTATCTCTTTGTTCTTTGTGGGAACTCGGTTTAGGACATGACATGCCGTCAATATCGCCTCCCCCACCATGCCTTGGAGAGACCCGATGTGTCTAACATGGCATTAACCAAATCTGTTAGAGTACGGTTCTTTCTTTCGGCCACCCCATTTGACTGAGGTGAGTAGGGAGGCGTCCTCTCATGGATTATACCATGTTCCGCACAAAAATCATCAAATTCATTGGAAAAATACTCTCCACCACGGTCGGACCTAAGCCTCTTGATTTTTCAATCAAGTTGGTTTTCCACTTCAGCTTTATAGATCTTGAAAAAGTTCAAAGCCTCATCCTTAGATTTCAGAAGATACACACGGCAGTATCTAGTGGAGTCATCAATTAACGTCATGAAATATTTCTTTCCACCTTTTGTCAAAACGCCATTCATTTCACAAAGATCTGAATGTATGAGTTCTAGTGGTGCAAGATTTCTCGTTTCCGCAGTCGTTTGAGACTTACGAGGTTGCTTAGCTTGCACACACACTTGACACTTAGATCCCTTGACAGTGGTGAAACTAGGGATTAAGTTCAACTTCGCTAGTCGCAACATGCAACCAAAGTTAACATGACAAAGACGTGAATGCCACACATTTGATTCACTATTGTTGCAAATATGATTAACAACTTTATTGCAAACGTCTGATAAGGACAAATGAAACAGGCCTCCTGACTCATAGCCTTTACCAACAAAGGTTCCATACTTGGATATTACAAATTTATTTGACTCAAAGACAAGCTTATATCAATCTCTACACAGAAGAGATCCGCTAACAAGATTTTTATTGACGGAGGGGACATAATGCACGTTCTTCAGCCGCACAATCTTTCCCGAAGTAAACTTCAAATCGACCATGCCAACACCACGAACAGAAGCACTTGAACCATTTCCCATCAGCACGGTTGAAGTCCCTACGGTCTGATAAGACGAAAACATGGAAATATCACCGCATACATGCACATTAGCACCCGTGTCAATTAACCAATCAGGAGAATGACATACTGAAAGAATAGTGGGAAATATACCATACCCATCATCCTTCATGTCAATGTCTCCAATGACAACATTAGTGGTCTTGCCGCCTTTCCTAGGGTGACGCTTGTCATAGCGATTAGGGCAACTAGGAGCCCAATGATCAGGATCCCCAACCCATGACAGACACCTTTCTTCTTGTCATTATTCTTCTTGAAGTTCGTGTGTTGCACAACCTTGTTCTTCCCATCAAACTTGCCCTTGTTCTTGAACTTGTGGGGCTGGAAGTTCTTCTTCTGTACCAGATTGGCACTAGATCCTCCCTCAATACCTCGAGCACGTGTGTCCTTTGCTCTCGCCTTTTCTTCCACATCAAGAGTGCAAATGAGATCCGGGACGGAAAACTCCTGCCTCTTATGCTTTAGCAAGGTAGAAAAGTTCCTCCATGAAGGAGGAAGCTTAGTGATGATACCTCCAGCAACAAACTTGTCCGGTAGCATACAACTGAAGTGCTCAAGTTCTCTAGCAAATGACTTTATCTCATGAGCTTGTTCAACCACGGAGCGCTCTTCAGTCATCCTGTAATCATAGAATGGCTCCATGATGTACAGCTCAGTGCCAGCATCCGAGACCCCAAACTTGGCCTCGAGTGCATCCCACATATCTTTTCCATTATCAATTGACGCATAAGCATCAACTATGTTCTCATCAAGAACACTCAAGAGAGCAGCCTTAAACAGAGTATCCATTTTCTGAAAAGCTTGTGCCTGTTGAGCATCAAGCTCTCCTTCAGGTTTTCCAAGAGTGGCGTCGTAGCAACTCATGGTTTGAAACCATAAGTCATGAGCCACCTCTTATAGTGGATACCCTCAAACATAGGAGGTCTCATGGAAGCACCAAAACCACTTGGGGTAAATTGCCTATTATAAGGTTTTTGGATTGTTGAAAATATGAGAAATTTACCAAATGATTTTATTAACAGAAATACTAGGTAAAGCATGACTAATATAGTATAGATAAAACAAGTCATGCGTTCTGACAGAGAGAAGGTAAATTGCTTCTGCATATATGAACCGTAGCCTACCATATCTATAGCAGACAGTAGAACTAGTTGCATATATGAAGTAGAACCTAACATATTTAGGGCAAGTACTAGTACGAGAAACTGTGGCAGGATATTTAACAGAAAGAAGAACACATACGGGACAACAGCAACAGTAGCACTGGACTTGGGGTCGGTGTCCTCGCCAGCCATGTCGTCGAGGAGGTTGTCGACGTCGGGAAGAAGTCGTCGTCGGGGAAGTAGTCGTCGGAGTCCGGGGCGTCCGTGACGAAGCAATCAGTCAGTAGTCGCGCAGAGCGCTCCCCAAAAACCTTATCACACTTCTCCCATACAGGACTCAAAGAGGTGCGGTTTCGGAGGCCTACTGTCCCGACCTGCCGTGCACGTCGCAAGCCGAGATGAGGAAGACATCAGCAGCACAGAGATTGGAACCGGTGGCGAGAGGAAGGAGAAGTTCTGGTGCGTCTCTCTGAGAGGAGCGACCTCCCTTTTATAGGCGCAAGAGGAGGCGAGAGGCTACGCCGGGAGCTGAAGGGAACGAGGAAGATGAAACGAACAGACATCAGCCGAAGGGTGCATTATTCGTATTCAATATCCACTACAGCAAAACTTTCCAGCTCCCGAGTGACCTTTCGTATACCCATAGTGCATGGAAAAAATTTAGACATCGGCTCGGCTCATTACCGCAACCCGCGTGACGAGGCATGGCGTGGCGAGGCAGGCGGCGGAGGAGAAGCGCGCGTGGATGTCCCTCTTGTTCTCATGCTCATACAAGTGGGGAAAGAACCTCCCTTATAAGGAGGTCCAGCTCCCACTAAACTAGCAATGTGGGACTAAACTTGAGTAGTATCCCTTGCTTTGCACAAATGGGCTAAGTGGGCCTCTAGGATTTATTAGGAATTTCTGAAATAGTTATTGGGCTGCCCCCAATATAGACTAAATTCCAGCAGATTATGGAACAAGGAGTGGCAAGAGCCTAAGCTTGGGGATGCCCATGGCACCCCCAAGATAATCTAAGGACACCTAAAAGCCAAAGCTTGTGAATGCCCCAGAAGGCATTTCCTCTTTCGTCTACTTCTATCGGTAACTTTACTTGGAGCTATATTTTTATTCGCCACATGATATGTGTTTTGCTTGGAGCGTCTTGCATGATTTGAGTCTTTATTTGTTAGTTTACCACAATCATCCTTGCTGTACACACCTTTTGAGAGAGCCATACATAATTTGGAATTTGTTAGAATACTCTATGTGCTTCGCTTATATCTTTTGAGTTATATAGTTTTGCTCTAGTACTTCACTTATATCTTTTAGAGCATGGTGGTGGATTTGTTTTATAAAAACTATTGATCTCTCATGCTTCACTTAGATTATTTTGAGAGTCTTAAATAGCATGGTAATTTGTTTAAAATCCTAATATGCTTGGTATACAAGATTAATAATAAAACTTTCTTATGAGTGTGTTGAATACTATTAGAAGTTCGATGCTTGATAATTGTTTTGAGATATGAAGATGGTGATATTAAAGTTGCGCTAGCTGAGTGATAATGAATTTTAAGAATACTAGTGTTAAAGTTTGTGATTCCTGTAGCATGCATGTATGGTGAACCGTTATGTGATGAAGTCGGAGCATGATTTATTTTTTGATTGTCTTCCTCATGAGTGCCGGTCGGGGACGAGCGATGGTCTTTTCCTACCAATCTATCCCCCTCGGAGCATGCATGTAATACTTTGCTTTGATAACTTGTAGATTTTTGCAATAACTATATGATTTCTTTATGACTAATGTTGAGTCCATGGATTATACGCACTTTTCTCACCCTTCCACCTTTGCTAGCCTCTCTAATACCGCGCACCTTTCGCCGGTATCATACACCCGCCATATACCTTCCTCAAAACAGCCACCATACCTACCTATTATGGCATTTCCATAGCCATTCCGAGATATATTGCCATGCAACTTTCCACCGTTCCGTTTATTATGACATACTCCATCATTGTCATATTGCTTAGCATGATCATGTAGTTGACATCGTATTTGTGGCAAAGCCACCGTTCATAATTCTTTCATACATGTCACTCATGAGTCATTGCATATCCCGGTACACCGCCGGAGGCATTCATATAGAGTCATATTTTGTTCTAAGTATCAAGTTGTAATTCTTGAGTTGTAAGAAAAATAAAAGTGTGATGATCATCATTATTAGAGCATTGTCCCAGTGAGGAAAGGATGATGGAGACTATGATTCCCCCACAAGTCGGGATGAGACTCCGGACGAAAAAAAGAGAAAGAAAAGAGGCCATAAAAAAGAAAAAAGGCCCAAATAAAAAAAATGAGAGAAGGGACAATGCTACTATCCTATTACCACAGTAGTGCTTCAAAGTAGCACCATGATATTCATAGTAGAGAGTCTCCTATGTTATCACTTTCATATACTAGTGGGAATTTTTCATTATAGAACTTGGCTTGTATATTCCAATGATGGGCTTCCTCAAATTGCCCTAGGTCTTCAGGAGCAAGCAAGTTGGATGCACACCCACTTAGTTTCTTTTTGAGATTTCATATACTTATAGCTCTAGTGCATCTGTTGCATGGCAATCCCTACTCACTCACATTGATATCTTTTGACGGGCATCTCCATAGCCCGTTGTTACGCCTAGTTGATGTGAGACTATCTTCCCCTTTTTGTCTTCTCCACAACCACCGTTCTATTCCACCTATAGTGCTATGTCCATGGCTCACTCTCATGTATTGCGTGAAAATTGAAAAAAGTTTTGAGAATGTCAAAAGTATGAAACAATTGCTTGGCTTGTCATCGGGGTTGTGCATGATTTAGATATTTTGTGTGGTGAAGATGGAGCATAGCGAGACTATATGATTTTGTAGGGATAACTTTCTTTGGCCATGTTATTTTGAGAAGATATAATTGCTTTGTTAGTATGCTTGAAGTATTATTATTTTTATGTCAATATGAACTTTTGTGTTGAATCTTTCGGATCTGAATATCATACCACAATTAAGAAGAATTACATTAAAATTATGCCAAGTAGCACTCCGCATCAAAAATTCTATTTTTATCATTTACCTACTCGAGGACGAGCAGGAATTAAGCTCGGGGATGCTTGATACGTCTCCAACGTATCTATAATTTTTGATTGCTCCATGCTATATTATCTACTGTTTTGGACATTATTGGGCTTTATTATCCACTTTAATATTATTTTTGGGACTAACCTATTAACCGGAGGGCCAGCCCAGAATTGCTATTTCTGTTTTAGGGTTTCGAAGAAAAGGAATATCAAACGGAGTCCAAACGGAATGAAACCTTCGGGAACGTGATTTTCTCAACAAACAAAACCTAGGAGATTTGGACCCTACGTCAAGACACAAAAGAGGAGGCCACAAGGTAGGGGGTGCGCCCACCCCCACCAGGCGCACCCTCCACCCTCATGGGCCCCTTGTTGCTCCACCGACATACTACTTCCTCCTATATATACCTACGTACCCCCAAACGATCAGATACGGAGCCAAAAACCTAATTCCACCACCGCAACTTTCTGTATCCATGAGAACCCATCTTGGGTCCTGTTCCGGATCTCCGCCGGAGGGGGATCAACACCATAGCCCCTCCGATGAAGTGTGAGTAGTTTACCTCAGACCTACGGGTCCATAGTTATTAGCTAGATGGCTTCTTCTCTCTTTTTGGATCTCAATACAATGTTCTCCCCCTCTCTTGTGGAGAACTATTCGATGTAATCTTCTTTTTGCTGTGTGTTTGTTGAGACCGATGAATTGTGGGTTTATGATCAAGTCTATCTATAAATAATATTTGAATCTTCTCTGAATTCTTTTATGTATGATTGGTTATCTTTGCAAGTCTCTTCGAACTATCAGTTTGGTTTGGCCTACTAGATTTATCTTTCTTGCAATGGGAGAAGTGCCTAGCTTTGGGTTCAATCTTGCGGTGTCCTTTCCCAGTGACAGTAGGGGCAGCAAGGCATGTATTATATTGTTGCCATAGAGGATAACAAGATGGGGTTTTCATCATATTGCATGAGTCTATCCCTCAACATCATGTCATCTTGATTAAGGCGTTACTCTGTTTTTAACTTAATACTCTAGATGCATGCTGTATAGCGGTCGATGAGTGGAGTAATAGTAGTAGGTGCAGGCAGGAGTCGGTCTACTTGTCTCGGACGTGATGCCTATAGACATGATCATACCTAGATATTCTCATAACTATGCTCAATTCTGTCAATTGCTCAATAGTAATTTGTTCACCCACCGTAGAATACTTATGCTCTCGAGAGAACTCACTAGTGAAACATATGGCCCCTGGGTCTATCTTCATCATATTAATCTTCCAATACTTAGTTATTTACTTTGCTTTTTTACTTTTCTTTTATTTTACTTTGCATCTTTATCATAAAAATACCAAAAACATTATCTTATCATAACTATCAGATCTCACTCTCGTAAGTGACCGTGAAGGGATTGACAACCCCTTATCACATTGGTTGCGAGGAGTTAATTGTTTTGTGCAGGTACGAGGGACTCGCGCGTAGCCTCCTACTGGATTGTTACCTTGGTTCTCAAAAACTGAGGGAAATACTTATGCTACTTTGCTGCATCATCCCTTCCTCTTCGGGGAAAACCAACGCAGTGCTCAAGAGGTAGCAGCCGGTGGTTCGGCCGGTGGTGGCTGGCGGCTCAGGGGGGTGGAGGTTGAAGATAAACTGCAGGCCCTTGATTTCGTATCCAACGGCTGGAAAATCTATTGGCCAGAGACGAAAAAGTCAGTCGATTGACGCGTAGCCTCACCCCGCGCGTACACATGCACAGACGCAACACTCACACTCACACACGCATGCATGTAGGCATGCAACACTGACACGTACACATAACGAACGTATGCACGCATGCAGGCGTGCAACACTGACACATACACATGCACTCATGAACACACGCACGTACGCACACATGCATGCAACACTGAAACGTACACATGCACGCACGCAACACTCGCACGCCTGTATGCACACAGCACACTATGCAGGACACACGCTCAACCTATACGTGCATGCACCATTTGTTAAGGACTTGGATTGTTATGGGTATCAATCAATCTTATCTGTGATAAGCAGAACATTGATGTTTTGCAGTGGTCTTTATGAATCACAACGTATCGAATGAGCTATCAACGTATATATGAAAATTTGAAAATTCTCTTACATTATATAGTAGGCTTATCTACATGAAATAGATGACGTCACACTCAATAAACAATAGTCGGTATATGAAATGCCCGCTTCTGACCGCCCTGGCCCACCAAAAGTTCATGTGCCGTGCGCTGCCTGCATTGGGTCACTGACATGCATGCCGTGTACCCAAAGAGCCCACACGTCAGTGGAAGAATGGAGCGGTGTCGTACGTTAGAGTCGCGGGCGCCACTCGCTAGATGCTCGGTTGAACATGCCTCCTTGCCGCATTCAAATGCTTCCATGAAACCTGTGCGGAAGCCGAGAAACCCACTCCGGACACATGTCCGTTCATGACTGGGCCGGCATTAAACGCAACGCCGGCCGAGCTCCTCCCGTCCACCATTTATTTAATCTCCTATTTAAACGAGGCCAAACGCCAGCCAAGGATCGCACACCTTCACCGCTCCCCTATCTCCTCCTTCACCATTTTGTCCACTCTTACAATGGCTTAAGAAGAGTAGTTATCCCGCATCCAAGCCGGTTGGGTGGCTTGTCGACCCCACCGGATACAAGCTATGCAGCTTGTTGATCCACCTCCCTCCCCTCGCTCGATGGAGCCAGTTGCCGCCCCAAGCCAGCGCACGATTGAGGACCTCGCCACTCCAGGCCAGCTCGACGAGGAGTGGCGCGCGGGCGTCATCGCTGCTGTCCACGCCGCTGCCTCGTACCGCGCCTCCCGTGTCTGCGACCACGTCTCTCGTTTTTGTGGCCGAGACTCCCATGCCGGCGGCCGCGCCATGCAAGTAGAGATAGAAGCTGGGCGCGCGGAGAGCGAAAAGTTGGTGGCCAGCGCCTCCGTGTTCGCTGCTATCATCAAGGAGAAGTAGAACACAGGATGCCGCCACCGCTTGGGTCCCCTGAAGGCCACCGCAGAGGCGATGCCGGCTAACACAGCAGGTGTCTTGCCAGATCCTTTTGTTGAGAAGACCTTCGTCGACCCCCATGGGCTCCACGGAAGCGGAGAAGCCCCTTCCAGTATCATCTTCGGCTTGGGCAGTGGGGAAGCGAGCCATCCTTTGCGTTGAAGCATATACCTGCGGGGCTCCCAACAGTCTGATGATCAGGCTGCCGGACATGAGGAACACAAATGGATCGACGGGCGACCATTTTGGCTAGGTATTATATACATGTGTTGTCCAGAACTAGCACCGCTTAGTTGATTTGAATGTAATGAAATACGTCATGTTTGTATGAAAATTTGGTATTTTATATGAATTCCATCATTGTTTATATGAAATATCGCCGTGTTTGCATGAATTTCGTCCGGTTCGTTGAGTTGCTGGGAGAATGTGTGCCGCTATGGTTGGATGGCGTACTTTGCGGGTCGCCGGTCGGTCTGCGGTCGGCTCGGGCGGCGTGGTGGGACAAAAAAAGCACAGCTCATGCAAGCTCGTCTCCAACGTGCGCGCTGGAGGATGCATGAGCACCCGAGCCATTCCTCGTTCATCAGTGGCAAAGGCACCGGTGGACAAAAGAGTCGCCAATATTTTGGCTACCTTGAGCAAGATCCAAACAGCCCCTCCCAGCAGATTCAAATCCCTCGTTCACCGTGAAATTTTTCCATGTGTTATTTTCATGGACTAGAAAGATGCCCTTGCATTGCATGGAACATGAACATGCATTTTTTTTGCAAAACACCTATTGTGATTGACCCATGCAGGTGTAATCCCATGTGTAAAAACTAATGATATCTCGAGAATTTTATCGGAAAAATGGTATCTCGAGAATTTCATCGAAAAAATAATATCTCGAGAAAGATGAGAGATAAGGTGATAAGGAGTGGGGCGTGGTGCTGACTGGTGGTTGGATGGGCGGAGGCATGGGTATGGATGGTGCATTATGTCTAGGTTTGTATCTCTCTCAGACACACCCACTTAGGTGGGGGACGTGCACGAAGAGAAGAGGTGCACGCATGGCGCACATACTCCCGTCTCTTTCCCAACCACACCCGCGCGGGTACACGATGGAGCTCATTTTCGTACAAAAAGGCAGCCCACGTGGTAATTTGACACATGTACTGGTTGTCCACTTGATGGAGGATCGTCTACCACGGGTGATCAAACAAATTGCGACTTGATGCGTTATGTTAAAAAAGAGGCAAACCATGTGGGGCCTACCTTAGAGGCAAGGCTTTATACACTCAGATGCTCTATACGTATTACTTTTGATGTGTCCCGTCAACTCGTAGAACAAGGAGAAGGTTGCTTAGTACGCTGTATCCCCCGCCGACGGGCGCGGTGGCTCGCAGGACGAGGTGAAGCTTGCTTACTAGTACTAAGCCCGCGCCCTTGCCCACGCACGCGGTGGCTCGCAGGACGAGGAGAATTTTTTACTACTCCCTCTGTTTACTCCTCGTCCCTACCTTCATTAGAGAGATTATCATATTGTTTGGAATATACTTCCTCTGTTCCTAAATATAATTCCTTTTAAATATTCCTCTACAAACTACATACGGATGTATATAGACATATTTTAGTGTATATTCACTCATTTTCCTTCGAATGTACTAGTCCATAGTGGAATCTCTAAAAAGACTTATATTTAGGAACAGAGGGAGTATGTCTTTTAGTAGTACATTGGTATATAGGAGTAGTACTACTGCAGCAATTTCCTTGGAGTCTATGGTGCAGCAAGCTACCCTAGGCTATGTTACTAGTCCCTTCTTTCCAGTTTATGGCTCAATTTCAAAATTTCTCTGAGGGAGTCCTGGATTAAGGGGTCCTCGGGCGTCCGACCTGTGTGACGTGGGCCGGACTAATGGGCTATGAAGATACAAGATAGAAGACTCTCTCTCTCGTGTCAGGATGGGACTCTCCTTGGCATGGATGGCAAGCCTGGCGTTTGGATATGAATATTCCTTTCTCTGTAAATGAATTTGTACAACCTTAGTCCTCTCCAGTGTCTATATAAACCGGAGGGTTTAGTCCGTAGAAGGAATCATAATCATACTGGCTAGACTTCTACAGTTTTAGCCATTACGATCTCGTGGTAGATCAACTCTTGTAACCCCCACACTCATCAATATCAATCAAGCAGGACATAGGGTATTACCTCCATCAAGAGGGCCCGAACCTGGGTAAAACTTTGTGTCCCCTGTCTCCTGTTACCATCAACCTTAGATGCACAATTCGGCACCCCCTACCCGAGATCCGTCGGCTTTGACACCGACATTGGTGCTTTCATTGAGAGTTCCACTGTGTCGCCGCCAAAAGGTTCGATGGCTCCATCCATCATCTGCAACGATACTGCCCTAGGGGAGGTTTTTCTCCCTGGCCAGATTTTCGTATTCGGCAGCTTTGCACTGCGCGCCAACTCGCTTGTCCATCTGGAGCAGATCGACAGCTAGGCCCCAGGTCAACAGATAACTTTTGGAAACCTGGATTATGTCGCTGACATCCAAGGAGAATTGATCTTGCAAGGATTCACGACCAGAACCATCGCTCCGGCCTTAGAGCCAGAGCGCCTCGCCAGGACCGAAGACGGGATTTCTAAACCTGCCGGCCTATTTGTGGCCACTAGGCCCAGTACGGGAGAGCCGGAGGAAGCAGTGTCTCCTGCAACCATCACAAAACCGGGCCCTTCCCCGAATACTGGTTCCAAACTCTCGGAGTAAGCATCGTGTGAGCTCGGCCGAGGAATCCCCTTCCCGCCATACTCCACGGATTCTTTTCTCCCCCAACAAACCTTGTCGTTAAGCGAGGCTCTGGACTTGATGCAATCCCTTGTAATTACAGAGGAGCAATGTCAGAACTACGCCCAGCCTGGACTAGGGGCTGAGAGCGGGGAATTTTACATCCCACCCTCCACCCACTTCATCGCCAAAGTAGAGGACTTAACTGACATGGTCGATTACGACTCTGAAGACATCGACGGTATGGACGACGATGCCGGAGAGGAGCAAGCCGGAAACCCTCCGTTTACCGGACGCTAAATGGCCACCTCTTCGTATGACGTGTACATGGTGGATACACCCAGGGAGGGTGACATTGATAATGAGATACAACCAAAGCACCGACGGCGCCTCTCTATATCACGCCATAGCAAAGACAACAATACTGGGACAAGAGACAACAACACTCCGGATGATGCCGAAGACCAAGAAAACCCCGTCGAGCAAAACTCTGAATAAGACGATCGGGAGGATGCGCAAGTTAGCCCTGACGAACAGGCTGCAAACCAGGACTCGGAGGACAGTAATCACCTTCCACCCTCCGAGGATGAGGTGCGCCTCGGCGACGAAGTCTTTATCATGCCTGAGGAACCTCTCGAGCAGGAGCGCTTTAAGCAACAACTAATAGCCACTACAAGGAGCCTCAAAAAGAAGCAGCAGCAGCTTCAAGCTGATCAAGATCTGCTCAACGATAGATGAACTAATGTCCTGGCAGCAGAGGAATACCGCCTCGAGCACCCAACCAAAAGTTTCCTGAAGCATAAACTGCTACCTCAATTTGATGACGAGGCACATGAGCCCGTACCATCAGCGTGTAATGCGGCTGATCGACAACCACGTTTCTGGGACAAAGCGGCAACACAAGCTGAACACCAGCCCATCCTACCTCGCCGTAAAGGCAAAGATAAAATAGCTCAGGATACACATATGACCTGCGGCAGGACTTGAAGAATAAAGCAGGTCTGGCCAGATCGATCTACGGATCGCGGGGGCGTTCCCCGATGCGCGACGATGGCTATCGAGCCGAACACGGCAAGCACAATCATGTCTGGGCCAAAAACCATAGACAGACTCCATCCGAACTACGTCACGACCTGGCCCGATATAGAGGCACCGCACACCCCCTCTGCTTCATAGATGAAGTAATGGAACATGAATTCCCAGAGTGGTTTAAACTCGGGAATATCGAATCATATGATGGAACAACAGATCCCGCGGTATGGATTGAAGAATTTATTCTCCATATCCATATGGCCCGCGGCGATGATCTTCATGCCATCAAATACCCCCCTAAAACTCAAAGGGCCAGCTCGGCACTGGTTGAACAACCTGCTCGAAAATTTCATTGGCAGCTGGGAAGACTTGGAAGATGCCTTCCGCGATAACTTCCAAGGTACAAATGTCCGGCCTCCGGATGCCGATGACCTAAGTCACATTATCCAACATCCCGGTGAGTCAGCCAGGAAGCCCTGGACGAGGTTCTTAATTAAAAAGAACCAAATTGTCGATTGTCCGGATGTCGAAGCCCTTGCGGCCTTTAAACATAGCGTTCGATACGAATGGCTCACCCGCGACCTCGGACAAGAAAAACCAGAATCCATGGCAGCCCTTACCACTCTGATGACCCACTTTTGCGCGGGAGAGGGCAGCTGGCTCGCTCGTAGAAGCAACAGCACCAGTGATCCGGGCACTTCCGAAGTTTGAGACGGCAACGGCAAGCCATGACGCAATAAATACAAGCGTCGAAATAATAATGAAGGAACTTAAGACACGATGGTCAACGACGGATTCAGCAGCTACAATCCTAGTGAACGGAAAAAGCCATTCAAGGCAAACAGAGATGGACCATCCAACATAGACAAGATACTAGATCGACCCTGCCAAATTCATGGAACCCGTGATAAACCAGCCAATCATACCAACAGAAGCTGTTGGGTCTTCAAACAAGCCGGCATGCTTAATGCTGAACACAAGGGGAAGGGGCCGCCCAATGACAGCGACAACGAAGAGACTCGCCAACCGAACACCGAGGATCATAAGCAATTTCCCCCCGAAGTAAAAACAGTAAACATGGTACATGTGACGCACATCCCTACGGGGAAGCACAAATGCGCACTATGGGACGCCTACCCATAGAGCCGGTCGCCTCAAAATCTAGCCAATGGGCGGCCTGCCCGATCACCTTGGATCGCAAAGACCACCCAGCCAGTATCCGTCACAAAGGTTCGGCAGCTCTGGTCCTCGACTCAATTATCGATGGGTTCCATCTCACGGAAGTCCTTATGGACGGCGGCAGTAGCCTTAATCTACTCTACCAAGACACTGTCTGCAAAATGGGCATTGATCCTTCAAGAATCAATCCCACCACAACTTCCTTCAAGGGAGTAGTACCCGGCATAGAAGCTCACTTCACGGGTTCAATCACATTGGAAGTCATTTTCGGCTCGCTGAACAACTTTCGAAGCAAAGGCTTGACCTTCGATATTGTCTCGTTCCCCAGTAGCTACCATGCACTGCTCGGGCATACTGCTTTTGCTCGTTTAAATGCGGTCCCACACTATGCTTATCTAAAGCTTAAGATGCCCGACCCACGCGGCGTCATCATGATAAACGGAAACAGGGAACGCTCCCTGCATACAGAGGATCATACTACGGCTACTGCAGTCGAAGTACAAAGTGGCCCCATCAAGCCGCGTATCTCATCGGCCATCAAGCCGCCGGTCTCTATTAAACAGGACCGATCAATCTTAGATCTAGATTAGCAGTTCGGCCTCCATCATTCGCCTCATATAGCTGTGAAGTTTGTACCATGTATACATAATTATGCACTTAAAATACCCTAGTCATCGGCGGAGGCACAATACGGACAGGCCTGCAATGCGGTCCGCACTCCCATAACCCTTTCCCCTTTTCTAACTATTTTTTATCTTTTACACAGGTAACTTAAAGCCTGGTCATCTTACGGACTCTTTCTGAGTTCGGCTTCGTATGGATAACCAAAAGCTATTCCTGCCAAGGAGTTCTTACGCTAAGGCAAGGCAACGCAGACATGCGACATGAGCTCCAAATAATTTTTTGCAGGCCACACTCTTTATTTCAAACCTGTAAAGTTCCTTTTTCCTCAGCCTTCGACTACCGGCATGTTAAATAGTTCGGGTAGAGGCGTTATAATCTGAAAGATTGTGTTTGACGTGTCAATCAGATTCTAGCGAACATAGTCCGTATTCAGTATTTGCTTTTTCTAAGAACTGAATTTTGCTTCTTCGGTTGTTTCATGCACGCACCTCAGCAAAAATTGCCAGGGGCTCGATATGGCATCATATGAGTTGCCGACAAGTCGGAACAGCTTTATAGCATACTTCAGCGTAATGAGTATTGGCCTTATATGCATCAGCTCTGAATCATGTCTTTGGTCAATAGTTGGGTTTCCCGGCTCCTATGCTTACTACCTTATGTTCTGCCCTATCGGCTAAGGTAGTAAAGGGAGAACTACTACGATTGTGTTTCCGGTTCATCTGGTCAAGCACCTTAGTAGAGAAAGCCAAAAATTGACTATCATGATGCGGCGAGAGCTGGTCAACCACTCGACGACTTATCAGAATCTTTCGTGATTCCTTCCGTATTACACAAAGGACCGTTATTCTGGTCACCTATGTAACGCACCGTATTCGGATAACCGCGTACATACCAGGGGCTATATCATAGACCCACCGTCAAACTCCTATGGCTAGGTGAAAGTGTTAAAGCCCAATAGTCTGATTGCCTAGTTTGCTGCATTAGCACCTCCTTCATGGACCAAGACGTTGGGTCAAGAGTGATCAAGTGCTTTTACAAACACCACCGTATTATATGCGAGGGGGCTGAAGCCGACGACTGGAAAACTTTCAGATTATACAAAAAACGACCGCACAGGAGGAACTAAAACCTTCAAGCAAAAAGCATAGCCTATAATATATCATAATATTGTTTTTACAATTTCAGTACAATCACTCGAATATCATATCTTTTGAGCACTAACCCTCTATCAAGCGGGCGCCCTCAATGACATCCTCAAAATAATGTTCCGGCGTGTGATGGTCCTTGCCCCTGGGTGGACTCCTTACTGCAATATCGGTGGCCTTCATCTTTGCCTAGTATGTCTTGACGCGGGCAAGGGCCATCCATACACCTTCAATGCATGTTGACCGCTTAAAGGTCTCAATACACGGCACCGCATCGACAAGTCATTGCACCAAATCGAAATAACTATTCGGAATTGGCTCTGCCGGCCACAGCCGGACCACAGTGTACTTCATGGCAGATCCAGATATTCTGTGGAGCTCTGCCCACTGGGCCATCTGCTTGTTCAGCAACAGCAGACGCTTTGGCATGCTGAATTGCGACCAGAAAAGCTTCTCTGTTGCATGTCCTTCTTGCGCTTAGTAAAACTGCGCCGCATCGGAAACAGTCGGCAAGTCCAAGAATGCGTCTGGAGAACTCCACATTTGATTAAGCGAGGCATACTTCGGATCACCGAATTTAGTCTGTAATAAGAAGGGTTTACAGGCCGCTATCTCCCCAGCTTGCCGGATCTCCTCCCGAGCCGCTCTAGACTCGGATCATGCTTCTCTCGCCTCTTGTAAGGCCTTGTCGAGATCGATTGTTTTGACTTTGCTATCCTTCTCGAGGAATTCACATCAGACAGTGGCATCCTTGAGCTCGTGTGACATGGTAGATATTCTCTCCTCGCATTGGCACCAAGCAGCCTGTTCGGCTTTTAACTCAGCGGCTGCCTTTTTGCCAACCGCATCACTCATCCTGGCTTGCTCCTTGGCCCGGATGAGCTCAGCCCGTAGGGTCTCAACCACGGCAGAACCATCTACAGTTATGCATATCTTAGTATATAATTCTTCGCTTCATGCTCATATTATTATACATACATATACTGATTGCCCCAAAACATACCTTGCGCCTCGTCGAGCCGCCTGTTAATAAGCGTGATGTCGTCATCCGCCACATCAAGTTTCTGCTTCAGATCTGCAACCTCTGTAGCACGGGCAGTCGCCATGGATGAAACAACATGTGTTCCAATTAGTTAGATTATTTCCTGGGCATATCTTTTTTAATCCTCTGATCGCCTCCTTTTGGACGCCAACCAGAGCCTCAGGGGCTACTATCTATATGTAGGTGCATTTTTGCATGTAGAGTGCAATTGTAGATATTACATTGGATAACTCAAAGCGTCTTAACAGGCCCGTGAAGGCTTCATTCAACCCGCTTCTTGCGGACATAATCCTCTCAACTACCGTACCCATCAAGGTATGATGTTCCTCTGAGATGGAAGCATGTCGCAACACATTCATCAATGTATCCGGCGCCTCCTGATTCCTGGAAGCGGCAGTGGGAGTGCAGACTCCCTTCGAAGGGATGTGTTTACTCGACCCTAGTGTAACGCCCCAAGACCGGAGCTTCAGATGTCTTCCAGGGTTTCTGAGATTTCGTTGTGTGATTTGTTTCGTCTGTCGCTTTTATCTTTGCATCATGTGCATTGCATCATGTCATCATGCCATCTTGTCATTTCTTTTCTTAACTCAACTAAATAAACCGTATGGATCTTCGATCCATTTAAACCGAGGGAATTCACGGGGTGATTCTCTTTATAACACATCCTCCCAATAGTAGGGAGCTATATTCAATATTTCATTAATGTGAAATTACCTTGACACACTTGAAAATATCCCATGCCTTTATTATCTCAATACTTGGTCTCCAAACTTTGCCCATAAATTCTTTCGTCATTTTCCGGAGCTCCAACAAAAATCCGAACATTTTTGGACCTTCCTAACCCTCACTTCATATTCACACCATTTGATTTTAAATCAAATGTGTCTGAATTTAAAACTTTAAAAAATGCCCACTCCATTTTTCTTGGAACATGCGCATTTTTGCGAGTCCGGGAAATTTATTCCCGTGCCCAAATTCTTCCTCTAACCTTATCTTCTCTCTTTTCCTTTCTCTTATTTTTCTCTGTTTTTGTTAAGAGAAGAATTAAGAAGGAGAGAGGAGCCCAGCCAGGCATCTGGCCACTTGGGCCTCCTAGCAGAAGCCCACCCATTCCTAACCAAAAACCTAACCCTAGCCTGACTCACCTCATCTCCCCCTCGTTCCCTGCCGCCCCAGTCATTTGCCTGATCTGGATCGCCCTGATCGATCTCTCCCTCGTTTCCACCTTGTCGAAAGGAGAGCGCACACATCGCTAGGGAGAGACTCCCTCGATCCCCTCCTGGTTCGCCTCGCTCGAACCCAACACCTCGCGCACATCGAGACAGGGAGAGGAGCTCCCCTTGACGCCCGATCCCCTCGCCGCCTCGGACCGCGACCACAGGAGCAGGAGCAAGAGCTCCTCGGCTCGTGCACCTACGTCGCGTCCCTGGAGGTCTCCTTCCTCTCGTCATCGAGCTTGCCTCGATCTCTGATGCCGCCGGAGCACCAGCAGCCAACAAGAGCTTGGCGGCAGCGACCAGCAGGAGCGCATCTTTGACGCCGGCGACCTCCAAGGCCTCACCCTGCTCTGCTGCCTCCCCATTGTCTTCCTCGAGCAGGAGCTCATGCCTGAGCCTGTCCACTCCTTCTTCCAGTGGGCCCCCGTACCTCGACGCCTCCACCACGTCCTCGCCACCACGCCGGAGCAAGCCAACAGGTCCCTGCCGCTCCGTTCGGAGTTCGTCGGAACCAGGAGCTCGACCTCGAGCCTCTCCACGCGCGTCTAGCACCCCTGCTTCCTCCCACGTCGCCCCTGCCTCATTGCCTGCTTGCCTCTGTGCCCCTCCATGGAACCCAAGCATAGCCGCCGTGCGCTGCATGCCACTGAAGCTCTCGCTGCCGTCGTGCACAACCTCTGGCCCCTCTTGTCGTTGTCAAGACCCTCCAAATCAGGGAGTACCATGGCCACCACCGAGACACTTGGATTCACCAAGATTGGCAAGTACCACGACTTACGGCACACGAACGACCACCGCTCCGAACGCCAAGTACCAGGACTTTGAGGACCCGCCAAGTTCATCTACGAACCGTGTCGACTACACACCCGGAGTGCGTTGAGTACCTCTACGGAAGACCCGAACATCTACAAACCGTGTATGGTGACCGTTGCCAAGGACCGTCGAGTGAACGTCTACCCACAACGTGTTTTTTGACCAAGTTCGATGACGACCTTCGAAGAACTCGGATTCACCAAGTTCCACTACCGTCGCCTTCGGAAACCTCGGATGCGTCAAGTACCTCTTTAAAACGAACGTGTACCACTACCGGCGAGGACCAATTGTACCACTACTTCTTCTACCATCGCGGAACGACTACGTCCCTCGACGAACTCGAACCGTCTCGTTTGCACGCTTCGAAGCTATAACCGCCGGGACGACCTTCCGAGAATGAATGCATGTTGTTTGAGATGCCCGTGCTTACTCCATGCCCGAATTGTCGGTGCACGTTGCCCCTCTTTTGCCTTATCACCGTCATCGACTCATGGGACACCCAATATCCGGGAGTGCCCCACCATCTTTTGCATGCATCCGCACACTTCTCCTTTGCATCGGTATCTCAATCGAGTTACTGGAACTGGAACGTTGCAGTGGCACCGTTTTCGTTATCGTCGCCGTGGCACCCCTTCTGTTTCCGCCACGATGTCAAATGCCTCATCTCTTATCCTTTCAACTTTTAATAAAACTTGCATAAAACTTGAACATGTCATCCGCATCATGTTAACAACTTCTGAATGTTTAAAATTGTTGTTTGCATTAATTTACTAATGCATATGGGGATTTACCGGATTTGTTGTTTGCTATATCCGGCCCCATTTAAATTGTTTAGATAGATAATCCCTTTATGTTTCACCTCTTGACATGCTTAAAAACATTTAATATTGTTGGGCACATAAATGATATCGAACTAAATAACTTGAATGTGGTGTTTCGTCAATGTGCAACGGAGTTGCATATTGAGCTCCACTTAATTTGTAGGGCTGTTTGTGCACTTTGCCATGCCATGCCTCATTAAACCGGACATGCATCATACTTGTTTGCGCATCGTGTCATGCTTATGTGGTGGTTGTTTACTATGTTGTTTGCTTCTTTCCGGTGTTGCTTCTTCGGGTTGGTTCCGATAACGTTACGTTTGTGAGGATCCATTCGACTACGTCCGTTTTTCGTCATCATGGACTCGTTCTTCTTCCTTGCAGGATCTCAGGCAAGATGACCGTACCCTCGAAATCACTTCTATCTTTGCTTGCTAGTTTCTCGCTCTTTTGCTATGCCTATGCTGCAATACCGAACACTTGCTTATCATGCCTCCCATATTGTTAAACCAAGCCTCTAACCCACCTTTTCCTAGCAAACCGTTGTTTGGCTATGTTACCGCTTTGCTCAGCCCCTCTTATAGCGTTGTTAGTTGCAGGTGAAGATTGAAGCTTGTTCCATGTTGGAACATGGATATTTTGTTGGGATATCACGATATATCTTATTTAATTAATGCATCTATATACTTGGTAAAGGGTGGAAGGCTCGGCCTTATGCCTGGTGTTGTGTTCCACTCTTGCCTCCCTAGTTTCCGTCATATCGGTGTTATGTTCCCGGATTTTGCGTTCCTTACGCGGTTGGGTTATAATGGGAACCCCTTGACAGTTCGCTTTGAATAAAACTCCTCCAGCAAGGCCCAACATTGGTTTTACCATTTGCCACCTAGCCTTTTTTCCCTTGGGTTAGGCCAGCCGAAGGGTCATCTTTATTTTAACCCCCCCCCGGGCCAGTGCTTGTCTAAGTGTTGGTCCAAACTAGATCCCCTTGCAGTGCCACCTCGGGGAAACTCGAGGGCTGGTTTTAGTTGTACGGATTGCTTATCCGGTGTTGCCCTGAGAACGAGATATGTGCAGCTCCCATCAGGATGTCGGCGCATCGGGCGGTCTTGCTGGACTTGTTTTACCATTGTCGAGGATGTCTTGTAGAACCGGGATACCGAGTATGATCGGAATGTCTCGGGAGGAGGTCTATTCCTTCGTTGACCGTGAGAGCTTGTCATCGGCTAAGTTGGGACTCCCCTGCAGGGATTTGAACTTTTGAAAGCCGTGCCCGCGGTTATGGGCAGATGGGAATTTGTTAACGTCCGGTTGTAGAAAACCTGAAGTTGACCTTAATTAAAATACATCAACCGCGTGTGTTACCGTGATGGTCTCTTTCCGGCGGAGTCCGGGAAGTGAACACGGTGTTGGAGTTATGCTTGATGTAGGTTGTTCTAGGATCACTTCTTGATCATAGTTTTCTCGATCGTGCTTTGCCTTCTCTTCTCGCTCTCATTTGCGTATGTTAGCCACCATATATGCTAGTCGCTTGCTGCAGTTCCACCTCATACCGTTACCTTACCCATAAGCTTAAATAGTCTTGATCGCGAGGGTGCGAGATTGCTGAGTCCCCGTGACTCACAGATACTTCAAAAACCAGTTTGCAGGTGCCGATTTTAACGAGCAGGAGATGCAACCAAGCTCAAGGAGGAGCTCAATGAAGATCTTGTCATTTGTGTTGTTTCGTTCTAGTTGATCAGTAGTGGAGCCCAGTTAGGGTCGATCGGGGATCTGTGTAGCATTTGGGGTAGTCTTCTTTCATTTTGGTTCCGTAGTCGGACCTTGTGTGTATCTGGATGCTGTAATGTTATATTCATGTATTGTGTGAAGTGGCGATTGTAAGCCAACTATGATCTCTTTCCCTTATGTAATACATGGGTTGTGTGAAGATTACCTCACTTGCGACATTGCTTTCAATGCGGTTATGCCTCTAAGTCGTGCTTCGACACGTGGGAGATATAGCCGCATCGAGGGCGTTACAAGTTGGTATCAAAGCCTTCCCCGACCTTAGGAGCCCCCACTGCTTGATCGTTTTTAGCGGCCGAGTTAGAGTCTAGAAAAATGTTTTGAGTCATTTAGGAATTATATATTGGAGAGTTTAGGAATTCTTTTTTACTTCCCAGTCTCCTCATCGCTCTGGTAAGGCATCCTGATGTAGAGTTTTGACTCTTCTCTTCTCAAATTTCACTAAAAAAAAATTTAGGATCACGCGGGTATCTTGGAATCGGTCCGATGGTTTTGTGACGAGAACATTGTCTTGGTGCCTCCTGTCAGGGGTTTTGTGGCAGTGTCCCCGGGAGTTGAGCTCCGAGGTGTTGTCGTCACAATTTTATCGTTGCAGTTCTGGAATACCTGAGTTTAGTACGCCGACATCGAAAATCTCTTTTATGCAGTTCGTTGGTGAGATAACCTCGACGCCACCCAGTACTGGGGTGGGAGTTCGGGAGTATCGCCATAACTCGTATAACGGATGCTTTTCAAAGGTTGAGGTAGACGATTTCCGAAGGTTTCTTGGTTATGTGTTGAAGGATGGATACAGCTGGATGTAGGATTTGCTAGTTTTGGTTGAGATATTATGCTTCCCCTGTATCCCCAACACCTGATTGCATAACTGGGAAAATTTCGGGAGTTTATAAGTGGGAATTCAAGTAGCCCTTAGGATATCTTTCCGACGGATGTATGATATGAAATTGGGGTTCGACGTCTAGTGGTCCGCCTATTCATGGCTGGTTTTACAGTGGTCTCGTTGTGTCTTAAAGAGTCCTTGGCTATGCCGACTCGGGGACGCTTCGTATGTCTTGTGCACTGCCTTGTACATGATGGTGCTGTACGATCGAGCCCATGTAGGACCCACCATGAAAACTTCGGACGAAATCTCTATCATATGTTTGTTCCGGCTTATTCCGCAAGCTAATCCTTTGTTTTGTTTTGAGTTGTGGTATTCAAGTTGCTTCAATGTCAAGTGTTGATTCCATACCTTCCCCAAATGGTGTTCTCATACTCCGATGTGAATACTAATCCTTCTCGATCATCGAGTTTGTCATTTCAATTTCTTTTCAACCGGCGTGTTTCTCTTCAAGTGGATCCGATCATTTCAACATCCGCAAGATCAAGTATCAGTTCTTCTCAACGCTATTTGTTTCATCCATCTCCAAGTTGCCTTTGTTTTTCCCGCCCACCCACCCTTTTTCTTCAAGGACTAAGATTTCTTAATCAAGTATCCATCTTGTTGATGTGAAGTCTCTCCATTCTTTTCCTTCAATGTTCTTATCCGGTGATTCTCATGAAGATACTAACGGAGCATCAAGTTCGTCATCCTTCATTCTTTTTCTTCTCCGGTGGTTTCAAGTCAAGCTTTGTTGATCATATCTTTTCCTCGTTTCAATGATTTCTCATGTCGGTGCAATCCTTAATCATTCACCTCTCGTTGTTCAATTGTTCCGGAGTGCTGAAGATATCTCAGAAGGATCGTCTTGTCATTCAAGATCCGTTAATCCTATTTTGAGAATGTTTATCTCATTCAAGTCTTTTAATTCAACCGGGGTTTTCTCTCTTTTAAATTGTTCAACGGTGTATCTTTTGAGTGGGCCCTAACCCACAGGTCTTTTCCCAGGATCTTACCTGACTCTTCTCTTTTCCCGGCGTTACTCTCAAATTCTTTTTCCAAGTTTGACGTAAGAATGAATTTTTCATCAGTCAAATGTCTTTCTCCAAGATCTTTCAAAATTCTTTTCATCGTTGGTTCAACCTTTCCAATTTTAATTCCAGAGTACCTCAATAATTGATGGTGGTGTTTCTCATCGTCATTCTCAGATTGGAAGACCGAAGAAGATTTTTCTCTCAATCTTGCTCCATTCTCTTCAAGATTCGTGATTCTAGCTTGTTGCCATCCTCTCATAATTATTTGCGCTTGTGAGATATTCTTTTCAACCATCCGGAGTAATTCAGAGTATTTTCAGTTTGATTCTCTGGAGCCCATCATCTCATAATTATTCTTTCCCATCTTTCAGTTATCGTTCTCCTAATCTTACCGGGGCATCGATCAATTATCCTCTAATCAGTTCTTGATCTCTTCGTTCTCATGTAACTAAATCCCCTCAAGCTTCTTCGTTCATTTGCTAATCCTTCCCGGTGTTCTTCATGTTTTATTCGTTCTTTTTCAATTCTTACGGTGGTTCGTTCAAGAGTCTTCTTCCTTCGTGTATCATATCTATGCATTCATGCTTTTCAAATTCTACCGGTGGATCGTTGAAGACTTTCTCAAGTTTGTGCCATATCTCTCTAAAACCTTCCAACGGGAATAAGTTGTTTGCAATCCGTTGCTTGTCATCAACTTAAATTGATGAAGGATACGCATAACATAATTCTTATTCTTGTTTCATTCTAGTGATCTAATTTCCTGCTTTCCGGCATGGTTAATCATATCACATTCTCGGTTTGAGATGCTTTATCTTTCTTTTCTAGAGTTCCAAGCTCTCGCATTTATATCACCACGGAGATTCATCTAAATCGTCGCAAGGCTTCACCTTGTGTTTTCAACTTCTTTTTCCTTCCGTTTGATCATCCTTTTGTCACCGGAGTTCTTCAGGGAGGCTCGACATGGTGTTTCATCAAGGAATTAATTCCTTCTCGAAGTGTTCATCGAGATTCTTTTCTAAGAAACTCAAGCTTTCATCATCTTGCTATCCGGAGTGCAATTCTTTCTTCCGTATTATTGGAGGTGGTATTATGTCATTCTTAATAATTGAGTTCATGTTGTCATGATTCACATGTTGTCAAGAATGAGATATTTTAAATCCAGCAATCTCGTCATTGGAGTTATCTTGGGCTATACTTCACCTAAAGCCTTCCCTAAGGATCATTGCAAATTGTGGTGCTTATAAATGACCCAAGTTCTTCATTTATCCTCTCTGTGATATAGTTTCTCGTCTCCTTGTAATATCAATCCAATCAAATCTTTTTTCATGAGTGGCAAGTTGTCACCTCATAATGTTTACTTCAAGACCTTATCAAGCTTATCCTTTCGTTGTTGGTGTTCCAACAACTCCGTTCGACCCTTATCCTAAGGATGCCTTTTCAAGCTCACTTGTGGCAGAAGTTGCCATTTTCTTCTCCGTTCTTTCATTCCGACGATCTACCTTTTACTCCTTCATCCGGAGGCATTGTGATGTTGCTCTCTTCAACCCATCTTCTTGTGTTTTTAGGAGCGTGTTCTTTTATGGGTTTATACATTCAACCAGAGTGTTGTGCCCTCTGCTCAAGTTCCTTCATCTTATCAAGTCTTTCATCTCTTTTCAAGCGGAGTGCTACCCGAATTGGTTCTTTCTTATTCCTCTTTCTTAACAGAGTGCTTTTAACTTCGTTTATCCCCGTTGCATTCTTTCTTTCAATTTGCTCAATTTTTTTGCAAGGTTCTTTGGTTTCACTCGTTTGTCAAAGAAGCAACTTAGTTTTACCTCTTCTCTTCCTCTTCTTTTCCCTCCGGTGCCATCCTAGATCTCGGGACGAGATCCTCTCGTAGTGATGGAGTGTTGTAACGCCCCAAGACCGGAGCTTCAGATGTCTTCCAGGGTTTACGAGATTTCGTTGTGTGATTTGTTTCGTCTGTCGCTTTCATCTTTGCATCATGTGCATTGCATCATGTCATCATGCCATCTTGTCATTTCTTTTCTTAACTCAACTAAATAAACCGTATGGATCTTCGATCCATTTAAACCGAGGAAATTCACGGGGTGATTCTCTTTATAACATATCCTCCCAATAGTAGGGAGCTATATTCAATATTTCATTAATGTGGAATTACCTTGACACACTTGCAAATATCCCATGCATTTATTATCTCAATTCTTGGTCTCCAAACTTTGCCCATAAATTCTTTCGTCATTTTCCGGAGCTCCAACAAAAATTCGAACATTTTTGGACCTTCCTAACCCTCACTTCCTATTCACACCATTTGATTTTAAATCAAATGAGTTTGAATTTAAAACTTTAAAAAATGCCCACTCCATTTTTCTTGGAACATGCGCATTTTTGCGAGTCCGGGAAATTTATTCCCGTGCCCAAATTCTTCCTCTAACCTTCTCTTCTCTCTTTTCCTTTCTCTTATTTTTCTCTGTTTTTGTTAAGAGAAGAATTAAGAAGGAGAGAGGAGCCCAGCCAGGCATCTGGCCACTTGGGCCTCCTAGCAGAAGCCCACCTATTACTAACCAAAAACCTAACCCTAGCCCGACTCACCTCATCTCCCCCTCGTTCCCTGCCGCCCCCAGTCATTTGCCCGATCTGGATCGCCCCGATCGATCTCTCCCTCGTTTCCACCTTGTCGAAAGGAGAGCGCACACATTGCTAGGGAGAGACTCCCTCGATCCCCTCCTGCTTCGCCTCGCTCGAACCCAACAACTCGTGCGCATCGGGACATGGAGAGGAGCTCCCCTCGACGCCCGATCCCCTCGCCGCCTCGGACCGCGACCACAGGAGCAGGAGCAGGAGCTCCTCGGCTTGCACACCTACGCCGCGTCCCTGGAGGTCTCCTTCCTCTCGTCATCGAGCTTTCCTCGATCTCTGATGCCACCGGAGCACCAGCGGCCAACAAGACCTTGCCGGCGACGACCAGCAGGAGCGCATCTTCGACGCTGGCGACCTCCAAGGCCTCACCCTGCTCTGCTGCCTCCCCATCGTCTTCCTCGAGCAGGAGCTCATGCCTGAGCCCCTCCACTCCTTTTAGCGGGGCCCCGTACCTCGACGCCGCCACCACGTCCTTCCAACACGCCGGAGCAAGCCAACAGGTCCCTGCCGCTCCGTTCGGAGTTCGCCGGAACCAGGAGCTCGACCTCGAGCCTCTCCACGCGCGTCCGGCACCCCTGCTTCCTCCCACGTCGCCCCTGCCTCGTTGCCTGCTTGCCTCTGTGCCCCTCCATGGAACCCAAGCATCGCCGCTGTGCGCTGCATGCCACTGAAGCTCTCGCTGCCGTCGTGCACAACCTCTGGCCCCTCTTGTCGTTGTCAAGACCCTCCAAATCAGGGAGTACCATGACCGCTACCGAGACACTTGGCTTCACCAAGATCGGCAAGTACCACGACTTACGGCACATGAACGACCACCGCTCCGAACGCCAAGTACCAGGACGTTAAGGACCCGCCAAGTTCATCTACGAACCGTGTCGACTACACACCCGGAGTGCGTTGAGTACCTCTATGGAAGACCCGAACGTCTACGAACCATGTACGGTGACCGTTGCCAAGGACCATCGAGTGAACGTCTACCCACGCCGTGTTTTTTTGACCAAGTTCGATGACGACCTTCGAAGAACTCGGATTCACCAAGTTCCACTACCGTCGCCTTTGGAAACCTCGGATGTGTCAAGTACCTCTTTAAAACGAACGTGTACCACTACCAGCGAGGACCAATTGTACCACTACTTCTTCTACCATCGCGGAACGACTACATCCCTCGACGAACTCGAACCGTCTCGTTTGCATGCTTCGAAGGTATAACCGCCGAGACGACCTTCCGAGAATGAATGCACGTTGTTTGAGATGCCCGTGCTTACTCCGTGCCCGAATTGTCGGTGCACGTTGCCCCTCTTTTGCCTTATCACCGTCGTCGACTCATGGGACACCCGGTATCCGGGAGTGCCCCACCATCTTTTGCATGCATCCGCACACTTCTCCTTTGCATCGGTATCTCAATCGAGTTATTGGAACTGGAACGTTGCAGTGGCACCATTTTTGTTATCGTCGTCGTGGCACCCCTTTTGTTTCTGCCACGATGTCAAATGCCTCATCTCTTATCCTTTCAACTTTTAATAAAACTTGCATAAAACTTGAACATGTCATCCGCATCATGTTAACAACTTTTGAATGTTTAAAATTGTTGTTTGCATTAATTTACTAATGCATATGGGGATTTACCGGATTTGTTGTTTGCTATATCCGGCCCCATTTAAATTGTTTAGATAGATAATCCCTTTATGTTTCACCTCTTGACATGCTTAACAACATTTAATATTGTTGGGCACATAAACGAGATCGAACTAAATAACTTGAATGTGGTGTTTCATCAATGTGCAACGGAGTTGCATATTGAGCTCCACTTAATTTGTAGGGCTGTTTGTGCACTTTGCCATGCCATGCCTCATTAAACCGGATATGCATCATACTTTTTTGCGCATCGTGTCATGCTTATGTGGTGGTTGTTTACTATGTTGTTTGCTTCTTTCCGGTGTTGCTTCTTCGGGTTGGTTCCGATAATGTTGCGTTTGTGAGAATCCATTCGACTACGTCCATTTGTCTTCTTCATGGACTCGTTCTTCTTCCTTGCGGGATCTCAGGCAAGATGACCGTACCCTCGAAATCACTTCTATCTTTGCTTGCTAGTTGCTCGCTCTTTTGCTATGCCTATGCTGCGATACCGACCACTTGCTTATCATGCCTCCCATATTGTTAAACCAAGCCTCTAACCCACCTTGTCCTAGCAAACCGTTTTTTGGCTATGTTACCGCTTTGCTCAGCCCCTCTTATAGCGTTGTTAGTTGCAGGTGAAGATTGAAGCTTGTTCCATGTTGGAACATGGATATTTTATTGGGATATCACGATATATCTTATTTAATTAATGCATCTATATACTTGGTAAAGGGTGGAAGGCTCGGCCTTATGCCTGGTGTTTTGTTCCACTCTTGCCGCCCTAGTTTCCGTCATATCGGTGTTATGTTCCCGGATTTTGCGTTCCTTATGCGGTTGGGTTATAATGGGAACCCCTTGACAGTTCGCTTTGAATAAAACTCCTCCAGCAAGGCCCAACATTGGTTTTACCATTTGCCACCTAGCC
>NC_041380.1:89467564-89537500 GCF_002162155.2 Triticum dicoccoides | reverse complement strand
GCTTGTCTAAGTGTTGGTCCAAACTAGAGCCCCTTGCAGCGCCACCTCGGGGAAACTCGAGGGCTGGTTTTAGTTGTACGGATTGCTTATCCGGTGTTGCCCTGAGAACGAGATATGTGCAGCTCCCATCAGGATGTCGGCGCATCGGGCGGTTTTGCTGGACTTGTTTTACCATTGTCGAGGATGTCTTGTAGAACCGGGATACCGAGTCTGATCGGAATGTCTCGGGAGGAGGTCTATTCCTTCGTTGACCATGAGAGCTTGTCATGGGCTAAGTTGGGACTCCCCTGCAGGGATTTGAACTTTCGAAAGCCGTGCCCGCAGTTATGGGCAGATGGGAATTTGTTAACGTCCGGTTGTAGAAAACCTGAAGTTGACCTTAATTAAAATACATCAACCGCGTGTGTTGCCGTGATGGTCTCTTTCCGGCGGAGTCCGGGAAGTGAACACGGTGTTGGAGTTATGCTTGACGCAGGTTGTTCTAGGATCACTTCTTGATCATAGTTTTCTCGATCGTGCTTTGCCTTCTCTTCTCGCTCTCATTTGCGTATGTTAGCCACCATATATGCTAGTCGCTTGCTGCAGTTCCACCTCATACCTTTACCTTACCCATAAGCTTAAATAGTCTTGATCGTGAGGGTGCGAGATTGTTGAGTCCCCGTGACTCATAGATACTTCAAAAACCAGTTTGCAGGTGCCGATGTTACCGAGCAGGAGACGCAACCAAGCTCAAGGAGGAGCTCAATGAAGATCTTGTCATTTGTGTTGTTTCGTTCTAGTTGATCAGTAGTGGAGCCCAGTTGGGGTCGATCGGGGATCTGTGTAGCATTTGGGGTAGTCTTCTTTCATTTTGGTTCCGTAGTCGGACCTTGTGTGTATCTGGATGCCGTAATGTTATATTCATGTATTGTGTCAAGTGGCAATTGTAAGCCAACTATGTATCTCTTTCCCTTATGTAATACATGGGTTGTGTGAAGATTACCTCACTTGCGACATTGCTTTCAATGCGGTTATGCCTCTAAGTCGTGCTTTGACACGTGGGAGATATAGCTGCATCGAGGGCGTTACACCTAGAGTCGTCTATGGCTATGAACCAGATAGTTCGGGGCCTTTATTGTTGGTCCCTGAAGGGGCTGCATGCCCCGAACCCTGGACTACCGAAATATCACCTTTGGGCGTGGTCTTCATTATCCCTCGCACCACTTGTTGGTCAGGAGAAATCCTCTGGGACGACACCTCAAAGTCGTCCGCCCTATTGGGTGAGAGGGTCTGTGGAGGCGTCACACTTTCCATCATCTCCGGAAGAAGATCCCCTGAGGAGGAGCACTGTTGAGGAAGATTGCGTGCCATACTGCAAACATATATTTCAGATGTTACGACCCTTGTAAGCGGAAAGGAATGGGATATGATTAGGACACCCTTGTTCACTTACAATTCGGCTAAAGGTTTGTCCTTATAGGGGAATTGCGCGTCAACATCATCTTCCGAACCCGAATCGCCTAGCAAAGACATCTTCCCTCGCTAAGGAGCCTCTACCTCCAAATCTTCAGAGGCGGTCCTCTTCTTCCCATGCGGAGAAGGGATGTCAGCTTCCCCTTCTCTTTTGTCTTTGGAAGAGGGAGTCCCAATCTTCCCGGACATAGCATCTGGTGTACCTTTAGAATGGAGGCCACCTTTGGCCTTCTTGATCTCCTCCTTGTCCTCCTTCGCCGACACTTGATATGGCGCTGGAGCCAGTATCCTTGCTAACACAGGATCGGCTAAGTCTTCGGGAAGAGGGGCCGAAAACCTAATTCATTCCGCCTTTACCCAGCCCTATTCGAAGATAGTTTTCTTAGTGCTATGGGACATTTAACTAAGTTGTGTTCGGTAGTCGAGTGCTTACCGAGGTATCCGGATGGTTGCAGTCGAGGTCGATGTCTTCGGTGGTATCCGGCCACACTACTTTCGTGTCCCGAAGAATAACTTCCACATTCCTTTGTGCGTAGTGCCGGAGAAGTGCTAAAGGGACCATGGTCCTTCCTGATTGAACTCACACATGCGGAGGGGCCGTCGCTGGCACGACAGAACCCGGCGGACTAGCATTACCTGGATTACATTGATGAGGCCGATGTCCTTTTAGAGGAGGCTCCAGATGCACCTTTGTAGCGTCTGCACTTTCTCAATTGATCCCCAGTCCAGCCCCTTATTAACCCATGTTGTGAGCTATAATGGAGGGCCAGATCAGAATGCAGGTGTAGCTTCCCACTTGGTACCATGGGGTTCGGTGACGTAAAACCACTCCCGCTGCCATAGGATGGAACCTTCCGTGAAAGAGCCTTTGGGCCAAAAGGCATTGGTGAGCTTGTTCACTGTAGCACCACCACACTTCATTTGCTTCCCCTCGATTAACTTCGGCTTCACATTAAAGGTCTTGAGCCATAAAACGAAGTGAGGTGTAATATGGAGAAAGGCCTCGCACATGACAATAAACGCCAAGACGTGAAGGAAGGTGTCCGGAGCTAGATCATGAAAATCTAGCCGGAGGAAGTGGGAGATGAATACAACCCTCTCGTCGAATCTGGGAGTAGGAATAACCTGTCCTTTAGCAGGGAGCCTATGGGGGATTTCTGTGGTCAGGTATCTTGCCGCCCGGAGCTTCACGATATCCTCCTCTATGACAGAGGAGGCCACCCACCGGCCATGACGGCTGGGTCTGGACATGACTGGGAGGCTCGAAACAATTAAGTTGAAACCTGGGTGCTAGCACTCAAGGTTGGAAAGGTTTAGGAAGAGGTAGGTGCGGAGGAGAAAGACGGGTCTGTGCCCCTTTATAAAGGCGATGAATATCAAATGCTTCCTCATAGGCCTTAAAGCCTGGCTATTCCCAAGGGATTATGCCAACAGAACGGTTGGGTTATCCACGCCCATATTAATAAGAATCCCATAATAAGGGGACACGATCTCTGCTTCGACAAGACGTGCCAATAAAACCGCGTCTTAAAACATGGAGCGAGAGGCTAAAAACGGTTCGAAATAATGGCCAGGCTGGGACGTGATGTCGTGCTATAGAAATTGTCAGCAAATTGGACTTGTGAAATATTATACTCTCTGCACATATATGTGGTGTTTGTTTTACAGAGTCATACACGTTCTCTGTGTTCGAGAGCTGTTTTGGAGTATTCGGAGGAGGAATCCGTCTTGCAATGCCGAAGACAATCTGCACGCCGGACACCTCGTCATTGAAGCCTGGTTCAGGGGCTACTGAGGTTGTCCTAGATTAAGGGGTCCCCGGGCGTCCGGCCTGTGTGACGTGGGCCGGACTAATGGACTATGAAGATACAAGATAGAAGACTCTCTTCCGTGTCTGGATGGGACTCTCCTTGGAGTGGATGGCAAGCCTGGCGTTTGGATATGAAGATTCCTTTCTCTGTAACCGACTTTGTACAACCCTAGTGCCCTCCGGTGTCTATATAAACCAGAGGGTTTAGTCCGTAGAAGGAATCATAATCATACAGGCTAGACTTCTAGGGTTTTAATTAGCCATTATGATCTCATGGTAGATCAACTCTAGTAACCCCCACACTCATCAATATCAATCAAGCATGACGTAGGGTATTACCTCCATCAAGAGGGCCCGAACCTGGGTAAAACTTCATGTCCCCTGTCTCCTGTTACCATCAACCTTAGACGCACAGTTTGTGACCCCCTACCCGAGATCCACCGGTTTTGACACCGACACTCTCCAACCAAGGTAGACGGTAAGTGGTGGAATTAATTTCGTAGTTTGCACAAGTAATTAGTATGCTCATTTTTCTCAAGTAGTTATGTTTACCCAGGCTTTAATTAGAACAAATGCATGCATGAACACTAAATTTCCATGAACTTCTACATGCATTAGTGAGTTTTGTCTTGACACTGCTTGCATCGGGTGATTTAACGCACCTCGAAATCCAACATGTGATCGTACTACTACTAGTAGTAGAATTGAGACTTATAAAACAGAAAAACAAATTTTTTAGATGAGCCCTATAAACCAGAAAGGAGGGAGTAGTAAGTAGTACTACCTCTATAGTGGGTACGTACTCCATAAAATCAGATTTTCCCAAAATTAAGTCGCTCAACCTTTATTTGCTTGTTTCCCTTCCTCCCTCCTTACCTTGAATAGACTATGCCAAACTCCACTGCCTGCCACGTGGGAAAAGACCCACCCTCGCCTTTTTTAGTCCGGGTTTGTATCGGTGGATCACGTGAAGCAGCAAAAACCAAGTCGTGTCTTGTACTCCTCCATCGACGCTCGCTTTCATGAATTATGTACTTCCTCTCGCCGACATGTGGGACATATAGCAACCTGGTCGACTTGTCATGCGCCAAATAACAGTGCAGAACAGCAGGGGGACGCACCCCAGTCGTACCGCCCAGTAGTAGTAATGAGCAATGAGATGTCAAATCACAATGCCGCACCTTCCCAGACGGACGAAGCAACCATTATTTCACACTTTGCTTCGCCATCATCTCCTTCAAGAAAACCATGTAGTATTGCTTCTGCCATTGTTCTGCCTCAAGAGGGACACGTGCATCGCCTTGGTGCATCATGACACGTGGGACCGCATGACAGGCCATGCTCCCCCGCCCATCGCTCGGTAAAATCACCTCATTTTTACTAGTTCCTCCGTATCGGTTTACAGGGCATGCGCGTCGTTCTAGGTTGAGAATTTAACTTGCTATATATGTGATGAATAGTACTACATCCGTCTAGGTGAATAAGTCATTTGCGTAGTTCTAGGTCATCGATTTGAGGAATTAAATATGTGATATATGTCATGAAAAGTATATCACTAGATTTTCTACACGAATGTAGTTTCTAAATATATATTTTTTGTCACATATAATACATATTTAGATAGTTAAATCATCGACCTAGAACTACGCGAATGACTTATTCACTTAGACGGAGGTAGTATATGTTTAGAAACTACATTTGCTTAAGAATCCAATGATATACATTTTGTGACCTAGTAACTCATATTTAGTTAGTCAAATGGATGACCTAGAACTACGTGCACGCCCTATAAACCGAGATGGAGATGGTAGTACAGTACGTACATTTTTAGATCAATATAGTCGGGATTCACCAAGGAGCAAAACAAAGTGGTAGGCTGCTCCTGTCGTGTTGGCGTAGCAACTCAAGCAGGGCCAGTCCGCACACAAAATGGCGACACACTTAACAGGACCCCTTTGGCCGACATGTAGCTCATCGACCATGTTTTTTTCTATTTTTTTGAGAATCCTAATCCACCGTCTTGTTCCACGTGCGATGCACCAAATTACATTTCGGAGCAACAGTTGGACTTGGAGGCATCCCGGTTGCAGCGACGCAGTAGTAGTAAATGAGCGATGAGGGGTCAAATCACAAAGCCCCACCTTTCCCACATTAAGCTCGACGGACGAAGCAACCATCATTTCACTCTAGGGCGCAAGAGCATAAAAAAGAGAAAACCAATGATGCATGCGGCAGCTACCTAGGGCACCATAGGGTAGGGGCCTCCACTACAAATCCTTTTTTTGAAAGCGCCTCCACTACAAATCCGCTTCTCCCTCGTCCACTTGAAGAAAACTGATGATGCGTGCGACGGTAGGGTTTGTAGGAGTACTACAGCATGCGGGACCATGTCGTAATAAATGGGAGAGGGATTGAGTTTGAGTCGATGCCTTAATATGTGTGGGTCACTTGGTTTTATGGGAACGAGGTAGCATTTTGGGTTCGGGGACCAATGGAGATATACGTACAAAAAATTGTGGACGTAGGTTCGACCGAAAGGCAATGATGCATGGGCCCTGAATTTTGATATACCCGCGGCCGCGTGAAATTTGCTACTCTACTCAAAACTAGTAAGGTACACATGCATTGAATGCATGAGATTTGGAAACCATATTATGAATAAATACACACTATAGCATGTAAAGCTTTGAGTCATATATGCATGATGTAGATGTTCGTTTAGTTCTTATAGTTCATCTCATTCAAAATCAATTAGTTTTATAAAAAGGTTAAGATTCATTTGATTGTGCATTGTAAAGCATAAAGTAAAAAAACAAATAATGGCAATTCATTTAGAAGAAAAACAGTTTGGGCAGTTATGATATGGAAGATTCTAGAACAAAGGAGAAGTGCTTGTGTTTAGACGTTTGTGCATTATGCTTAAGTTCAACCATGGAGTCTTCTAGATTGTACATGTGGCAGAATCTGGTGGAATGTTGATGATATCCAATGGCCAGTAGTGCTCAGATTTGCCATCTCTGCACTGTCGGATTAGCTTCATGCAACGACCATCTTTCAAAGTTATTTGCACACTATATAGGGGTATATATAATGCATAAAAGTTCCTCCAAAAACATCTATAACTAATGGGAAGTGAATGTATGCTTAAAATGAAAAAAATGTAATACTCCCTCCGTCTAGGTGTATAAGTCATCTTAGGTTTTTTTGCTAGTTAATAGCATTCCATGCAATGAATTAACCACTGCATGACATGTTTCAAAGTCTCAAGCCATTGAAAGCATGCACGGTCCACATTTCTTATTGGTTGATATGTCACGTAACAAGAAACGAGGAGGGCGTTATGAAGGAAATATGACCTAGAGGCAATAATAAAGTTGTGATTTATATTTTCTTATATCATGATAAATGTTTATTATTCATGCTAGAATTGTATTAACCGGAAACTTAGTACATGTGTGAATACATAGACAAAACATAATGTCCCTAGTATACCTCTACTTGACTAGCTCATTAATCAAAGATGGTCATGTTTCCTGACCATAGACAGGTGTTGTCATTTCATGAACGAGGTCACATCATTAGAGAATGATGTGATGGACAAGACCCATCTGTTAGCTTAGCGTAATGATCGTTTAGTTTTATTTCTATCACTTTCTTCATGACTTACACATGTTCCTCTGACTATGAGATTATGCAACTCCCGAATATCGGAGGAACACCTTGTGTGCTATCAAACATCACAACGTAACTGGGTGATTATAAAGATGCTCAACAGGTGTCTCCGTTGGTGTTTGTTGAGTTGGCATAGATCAAGATTAGGATTTGTCACTCCGTGTATCAGAGAGGTATCTCTGGGCCCTCTCGGTAATGATCATCACTATAAGCCTTGCAAGCAATGTGACTAATGAGTTAGTTGCGGGATGATGCATTACGGAACGAGTAAAGATACTTCCCGGTAACGAGATTGAACTAGGTATGGTGATACTGATGATCGAATCTCAGGCAAGTAACATACTGATGACAAAGGGAACAACGTATGTGGTTATGCAGTTTGACCGATAAAGATCTTTGTAGAATATGTAGGAACCAATATGAGCATCCAGGTTCCGCTATTGGCTATTGATCAGAGATGTGTCTCGGTCATGTCTATGCTACCTCTTGAGCACTTGCGTTGGTTTTCCCTTGAAGAGGAAAGGGTGACGCAGCAGAGTAGCGTAAGTATTTCCCTCAGTTTTTGAGAACCAAGGTATCAATCCAGTAGGAGGCTACGCACGAGTCCCTCGTACCTACACAAACAAATAAATCCTCGCAATCAACGCGATAAGGGGGCCGGGTGTCAATCCCTACACGGTCACTTACGAGAGTGAGATCTGATAGATATGATAAGATAAGATTTTTGGTATTTTTATGATAAAGATGCAAAGTAAAATAAAAGTCAAAGGAAATAACTAAGTATTGGAAGATTAATATGATGGAAGATAGACCCAGGGGCCATAGGTTTCACTAGTGGCTTCTCTCGAGAGCATAAGTATTCATGATGGGTAAACAAATTATTGTTGAGCAATTGACAGAATTGAGCATAGTTATGAGAATATCTAGGTATGATCATGTATATAGGCATCACGTCCGAAACAAGTAGACCGGCTCCTTCCTGCATCTACAACTATTACTCCACACATCGACCACTATCCAGCATGCATCTAGAGTATTAAGTTCAAGAGAAAAGAGTAACGCTTTAAGCAAGATGACATGATGCAGAGGGATAAACTCATGCAATATGAAATAAACCCCATCTTATTATCCTCGATGGCAACAATACAATACGTGCCTTGCTGCCCCTACTGTCACTGGGAAAGGACACCGGAAGATTGAACCCAAAGCTAAGCACTTCTCCCATTTTAAGAAAGATCAATCTAGTAGGCCAAACCAAACTGATAATTCTAAGAGACTTGCAAAGATAACCAATCATACATAAAAGAATTCAGAGAAGATTCAAATATTGTTCATAGATAAACTTGATCATAAACCCACAATTAATCGGTCTCAACAAACACACCACAAAATAAGATTACATCGAATAGATCTCCACAAGAGAGGGGGAGAACTTTGTATTGAGATCCATAAAGAGAGAAGAAGCCATCTAGCTAATAACTATGGACCCATAGGTCTAAGGTAAACTACTCACACTTCATCGGAAGGGCTATGGTGTTGATGTAGAAGCCCCCCGTGATCGATGCCCCCTCCGGCGGATCTCCGGAACAGGCCCTAAGATGGGATCTCGTGGATTCAGAAAGTTACGGCAGTGGAATTAGGGTTTTGGCTCCGTATCTGGTAGTTTGGGGGTGCGTAGGTATATATAGGAGGAAGGAGTACGTCGATGGAGCAACAGGGGGCCCATGAGGGTGGAGGGCGCGCCCAGGGGGTATGCGCGCCCCCCTACCTCGTGGCCTCCTGGTTGATGTCTTGACGTAGGGTCCAAGTCCTCTGGATCATGTTCGTTCCAAAAATCACGTTCCCAAAGGTTTCATTCCGTTTGGACTTCGTTTGATATTATTTTTCTATGAAACCCTAAAATAGGCAAAAAAAATTGCAATTCTGGGCTGGGCCTCCGGTTAATAGATGAGTCCCAAAAATAATATAAAAGTGTGTAATAAAGCCCAATAATGTCAAAACAGAATATAATATAGCATGGAATAATCAAAAATTATAGATACGTTGGAGACATATCAAGCATCCCCAAGCTTAATTCCTGCTCTTCCTCGAGTAGGTAAATGATAAAAACATAATTTTTGATGTGGAATGCTACTTGGCATAATTTCAATGTAATTCTCTTAATTGTGGCATGAATATTCAGATCCGAAAGTTTCAAGACAAAAGTTTAATATTGACATAGAAATAATAATACTTCAAGCATACTAACTAAGCAATTATGTCTCTTCAAAATAACATGGCCAAAGAAAGTTATCCCTACAAAATCATATAGACTGGCTATGCTCCATCTTCACCACACAAAGTATTCAAATCATGCACAACCCTGATGACAAGCCAAGCAATTGTTTCATACTTTTAATGTTCTCAAACTTTTTCAATCTTCATGCAATACATGAGCGTGAGCCATGGACATAGCAGTATAGGTGGAATAGAATGGTGGTTGTGTAGGAGACAAAAAGGGAGAAGATAGTCTCACTTCAACTAGGCATATCAACGGGCTATGGAGATGCCCATCAATAGATATCAATGTGAGTGAGTAGGGATTCCCATGCAACGGATGCACTAGAGCTATAAATATATGAAAGCTCAACAAAAAGAAACTAAGTGGGTGTGCATTCAACTTGCTTGCTCACGATAACCTAGGGCAATTTGAGTAAGCCCATCGTTGGAATATACAAGCCAAGTTCTATAATGAAAAATGCCCACTAGTATATGAAAGTGATAACATAGGAGACTCTCTATTATGAAGATCAGGGTGCTACTTTGAAGCACAAGTACGGAAAAAGGATAGTAGTATTGCCCCTTTTATATTTTTTAGGCCTTTTTTTTCTTTGGCCTTTCCCTTTTTGGGACAATACTCTATGAATGATGATCATCACACTTCTATTTATTTACAACTCAATGATTACAACTCGATACTAGAACAAAGTATGACTCTATATGAATGCCTCCGGCTGTGTACCGGGATAGCAATGATTCAAGAGTGACATGTATGGAAGAATTATGAACGGTGGCTTTGCCACAACTAAAATGTCAACTACATGATCATGCAAAGCAATATGGCAATGATGGAGCGTGTCATGATAAACGGAACGGTGGAAAGTTGCATCACAATATATCTCAGAATGGCTATGGAAATGCCATGATAGGTAGGTATGGTGGCTGTTCTGAAGAAGGTATATGGTGGGTTAACGATACGAGCGAAAGCTGCGAGGTATTAGAGAGGCTAGCAATGGTGGAAGGGTGAGAGTGCGTATAATCCATGGACTCAACATTAGTCATAAAGAACGCTACTCATTATAGGGATTTCAACAAAGCGAATTTATTTATTACTAAAGCCGAAGTCAGTAGGAGTACTATTATGAAGAAATTTAGACTCCTTTTAGGAGGCCCTCAATGACCATAGATTGAACCTATCCTATTTTTACAGTGTGATGGCTGGCTATTCACGGACTAGCTGTACCTACTGTTTTTTTCTTGGGATCAATATCAGCAACGTAGTTCATCCAACGATAAAACAAATTCCAACTATAGAACTATGACACAATCAAACCCGAATGAACAAAATGTTGAATTGAATCGTACCAGTCTATACTGGGGATTATTACTCATTTTTGTACTTGCGCACATACTTATTGGCAAAATCTATTAGTTATCGAAGCAAAGTACTACGCGCATGCTCCTAGGGGGATAGATTAGTAGGAAAAGACCATCGCTCATCCCCGACCGCCACTCATAAGGAGGACAATCAATAAATACATCATGCTCCGACTTGTTAACATAATGGTTCACCATACGTGCATGCTACGGGAATCACAAACTTCAACACAAGCATTTCTCAAATTCACAACTACTCAACTAGCACGACTCTAATATCACCATCTCCATATCTCAAAACAATTATCAAGTTTCAAACTTCTCATAGTATTCAACACACACATAAGAAAATTTTATTTATTTAATCTTGAATGCCTCAAATAATTAAAGCAAATTACCATGCTGTTTTGTAGGACTCTCAAAATAATCTAAGTGAAGCATGAGAGAACAATGGTTTCTATAAAACAAATCTACCACCATGCTCTAAAAGATATAAGTGAAGCACTAGAGCAAAAACTATATAACTCAAAAGATATAAGTGAAGCACATAGAGTATTCTAATAATTTCCGAATCATGTGTGTCTCTCTCAAAAAGGTGTGTGCAGCAAGGATGATTGTGGAAAACTAACAATTAAAGACTCAAATAATACAAGACGCTCCAAGCAAAACACATATCATGTGGTAAATAAAAATATAGCTCCAAGTAAAGTTACCGATAGAAGTAGACGAAAGAGGGGATGCCTTCCAGGGCATCCCCAAGCTTTGGCTTTCAGGTGTCCTTAGATTATCTTGGGGGTGCCATGGGCATCCCCAAGCTTAGGCTCTTGCCACTTCTTGTTCCATAATCCATCAAATCTTTACCCAAAATTTGAAAAGTTCACAACACAGAACTTTAAGTAGAAAATCTCGTGATCTCCACAAGAGAGGGGGAGAACTTTGTATTGAGATCCAAAAGAGAGAGAAGAATCCATCTAGCTAATAACTATGGACCCGTAGGTCTGAGGTAAACTACTCACACTTCATCGGAAGGTCTATGGTGTTGATGTAGAAGCCCCCCCGTGATCGATGCCCCCTCCGGCGGAGCTCTGGAATAGGCCCCAAGATGGGATCTCGTGGATACAGAAAGTTACGGCAGTGGAATTAGGGTTTTGGCTCCATATCTGGTAGTTTGGGGGTACGTAGGTATATATAGGAGGAAGGAGTATGTCAGTGGAGCAACAGGAGGCCCACGAGGGTGGAGGGCGCGCACCCCTACCTTGTGTCCTCCTGGTTGATGTCTTGATGTAGGGTCCAAGTCCTCTGGATCATGTTCGTTCCGAAAATCACGTTCCCGAAGGTTTCGTTCCGTTTGGACTCCGTTTGATATTCTTTTTCTGCAAAACCCTAAAATAGGCAAAAAAAACAGCAATTCTGGGCTGGGCCTCCAGTTAATAGGTTAGTCCCAAAACTAATATAAAAGTGTATAATAAAGCCCAATAATGTACTAAACAGAATATAATATAGCATGGAACAATAAAAAATTATAGATATGTTAGAGACGTATCAGTCTACATAGTTCTCGAACCTGTAGGGTCCGCACACTTAACATTCGATGATGATTTATATTATGAGTTA
This sequence comes from Triticum dicoccoides, assembly GCF_002162155.2. Taxonomy (NCBI): domain Eukaryota; kingdom Viridiplantae; phylum Streptophyta; class Magnoliopsida; order Poales; family Poaceae; genus Triticum; species Triticum dicoccoides. The sequence goes on along the minus strand of NC_041380.1, from coordinate 89,525,316 downwards.
TGTGATTTGATGACCGAAGTTTGTTTGGAGTCCCGGATTAGAACATGCACTTCAGGAGGAGTCTCGAAATGGTCGAGAGGTAAAGATCGATATATTGGAAATCTATATTCAGACATTAGAATGGTTCCGAGTGATTCGGGTATTTTTCGGAGTACCGAAGAGTTACGGGAATTCGCCGGGAGAAGTAATGGGCCAAATTGGGCCATACAGGAAAAGAGGAGGTAGGCCAAGGGGAGGTGGTGCCCCCCCATGGGTACGAATTGGACTAGGGGAAGAGGGCAGCGCCCCGTTGCCTTTTCCTACTCCCTCTCTCTTTCCCTCTTTCCTTCTCTCCTACTCTGAAAAGGGAAGGGATTCCTACTAGGACTTGGAAGTCCTAGTAGGACTCCGTACTCTTGGCGCGTCCCTAGGGGGCTGGCCTATCTCCCTCCCTCCTTTATATACGTGTCCAGGGGCACCCCAAAGAGACAATGTCTTCTCTTAGCCGTGAGCGGTGCCCCCCTCCATAGTTACACACCTCGGTCATATCATCGTAGTGCTTATACACTACAAAAAAGAGACACATCCGTGACATTTTGGGCCGAATGAATTTTTTTTCTGTCATACTTATGACACTTCTATGACAATAATTGTGACAAAACCCGGTATCATCATAGATGTGGTGGGTCCTACTTCTATGACAAAAAATCATGACAGAAAATGGGCTTTTCGTCCTGGGCGGGCCGAAGACGCAGCTGCATGACATTCTTTGGGTCGTCCATGATGGAAAAAACTATGGTAGAAGGGACGGTGTGGAAAACATCGGGGAGTTCACGGTTACGGTGGCTGATCGAGGGCCGGGCGATGCGCGTTTCTCTCGTATGTACGCGCGTGTGTGCGAGGCGTTGCGCTCTAACTAAACCCGAGCGATTATACTGCAGGCTACGTGTTACAATGAACTCGAGCGATTGATCGATGGCTGTTAACTGAACCCGATCGAGCGGTTCCTTTGCTATAGCTGCTAACTAAAGCCAATCGATGCTGCCTCTGGATGAACAGTGAGCGTTGCTGGGGGGGTTTGGATGAACAGTTCCCGGTGGGGGATGGATGAACAGGAACCCGTGGTAGTAGAGGCCGTTGCCGCTGGATGAACAGTACCCCAATCGATCGAGCTGGTGTATGAACAGGACCCCTTGGAGGGCTGGATGAACAGGACCCCATGGAGGGCTGGTTGAACAGTAACCGGTGGAGGGCTGGTGGAACAGTAGCCGGTGGAGGGCTGGATGAACAGTAGCCCATGGAGGGGTGGTTGAACAAGACCCCGTGGAGAGGGCTGGTTAAATAGTAGCTGGTGGAGGCTGGATGAACAGTCGCGGGTGGAGGCTGGAGGAGGTCGACGGTGGATGAACAGTACCCCGTGGAGGCTGGAGGAGGTCGATGGTGGAGATGAAAAGCATCCCGTGGAGTCCCATTTTGCAGTACGTCACACCCCTCCCGATGAACAGGAACCTCGTTTCGACCGTAGCGCTCCAACACAAGTCCGTTTCCTCTGTTTTGTGGTACTCCACACCCCTCCCAATCAACAAGACCCCGTTTTGACTGTAGGAGGTCCGTTTCCTCTGTTTTGCGGTATGCCAGACCCCTCCCAATGAACAGGATCCCATTTCGACCATGGCCGGTCAAACACAAGGCCGTTTCCTCCGTTCTGCGGTACGCTAGGCCTCGTTTCCATCGCCTGTTCCGTCCAAGCCGATTGGCTCCCGATGAACAACACGCGTTATGTTGCCACCCGATGAACACGACACATTCCGTTGCATCCCCCTATGACGATGCAGTTTCTCTGTTCCGACCCAGCCATAGCCATATACACGAGCCCTGGCCGTACGTATGCACGAGTAGGCGTTCGCGACCCCGCCCGTATGTACGTATGTGGCCGTATTTACTTTCTTGCACCCTGGCTGTTGTACGTATGTGTACATGCTACGTGCGCGCCTCTACTACCACATGTGCGCGCCTCCACATCGACCGGTATGTACGTACATGTTCCCGACCAGAATGACAACGCTACGTACACTTCGACCATGTGGGTCCCGACTATGGGGCACTTCCTTGCGTGCGAAGATGTAGCTGGTGGGTCCCAGCAGTCAGGGGGTGACTCATTTTTTTGCCCGTAATATGGAAGCACTTCCTAGCATGCGAAGATGTAGCTGGTGGGTCCCAGCAGTCAGGGGGGGAACATTTTTTCGCGAAATATGGTGGCCCGTCCGGTGGGTCCCTGCTGTCAGGTGGAGGAGTCATTATTTTCCGTGAAATAAGGAGGCACTTCCTTGATGCGGCCGTGGAGCCAGCTGTCTTAAGGAAATATGCCCTAGAGGCAATAATAAAGTTGTTATTTATATTTCCTTATATCATGATAAATGTTTATTATTCATGCTAGAATTGTATTAACCGGAAACTTAGTACATGTGTGAATACATAGACAAACATAGTGTCACTAGTTTGCCTCTACTTGACTAGCTCGTTGTATCAATGATCGTTATGTTTCCTAACCATAGACATGAAGTTGTCATTTGATTAATGAGATCACATCATTAGAGAATGATGTGATTGACTTGACCCATCCGTTAGCTTACCACGTTGATCGTTTAGTTTGTTGCTATTGCTTTCTCCATAACTATACATGTTCCTATAACTATGAGATCATGCAACTCCCGAATACTGGAGGAACACTTTGTGTGCTACCAAACGTCACAATGTAACAGGGTGATTATAAAGGTGCTCTACAGGTGTCTCTGATGGTGTTTGTTGAGTTGGCATGGATCAAGATTACGATTTGTCACTCTGATTGTTGGAGAGGTATCTCTGGGCCCTCTTGGTAATGTACATCACAATAAGCCTTCCAAGCAATGTAGCTAATGAGTTAGTTATGGGATGTAGCATTACAGAACGAGTAAAGAGACTTGCAGGTAACGAGATTGAACTAGGTATTGAGATACCGATGATCGAATCTCGGGCAAGTAACATATCAATGACAAAGGGAACAACGTATGTTGTTATGCGGTTTGACCGATAAAGATCTTTGTAGAATATGTAGGAACCAATATGAGCATCCAAGTTCCGCTATTGGTTATTGACTGGAGATGGGTCACAGTCATGTCTACATAGTTCTCGAACCCGTAGGGTCCGCACGCTTAGTGTTTAGTGACAATCGATATTATGAGTTTATGTGTTTTGATGTACCAAAGGTAGTTCGGAGCCCCCGATATGAGCACGGACATGACGAGGATTCTCGAAATGGTCGAGCCATAAAAATCGATATATTGGACGGCTATATTCAGATACCGGAAGTGTTCCAGGTGATTTCGGAGAAAACCGGAGTGCCGGAGAGATTACCGGAACCCACCGCGGAAGTGTTGGGCCTTAGAGGAGAGAGAGGGAAGCAGCCCAGGAGGTGGCACCCCCCAAGGGGAGTCCGAATAGGACTAGGGGAGGGGGTGCGGCCCCTCTTTCCCTCTCCCTCTCCCTCTCTTTCCTTCCCCCTTCCTCCTTCCTAGTAGGACTAGGAAAGGATGAATCCTACTCCTACTAGGAGGAGGATTCCTCCTCTCATGGGGCCCCACTAGGGCTGGCCGGCCTCCCCCCTTGCTCCTTTATATACGGGGGCAGGGGCACTGATACGTCTCCGTCGTATCTATAATTTTTGATTGTTCCATGCCAATATTATACAACTTTCATATACTTTTGGCAACTTTTTATACTATTTTTGGGACTAACATATTGATCCAATGCCCATTGCCAGTTCATGTCTGTTACATGTTTTATGTTTCATAGAATATCCACATCAAACGGAATCCAAATGGGTAAAATCGGATGGAGCTTATTTTTGGAATATTTGGAAAATTCCGGAAGAAAAATCCACACGAGACAGTGCCCGAGGTGGCGACGAGGCAGGGGGGCGCGCCCCTGACCCTCATGGGCCACCCGTAAGGCGGTTGATGCCCTTCTTCGGCCGCAAGAAAGCTATTTTTTGGTAAAAAAATCACGGCGAAGGTTTCACGCCAATCGGAGTTATGGATCTCCATATATATACGAAACGGTGAAAGGGCAGTAGAACAGAACGCAGAAACAGAGAGAGACAGAGAGACAGATCCAATCTCAGAGGGGCTCTCGCCCCTCCCATGCCATGGAGGCCAAGGACCAGAGGGGAAACCCTTCTACCATCTAGGGAGGAGGTCAAGGAAGAAGAAGATGAAAGGGCCCCCTCTCCCCTTCTCTTCCGGTGGCGCCGGAACACTGCCGTGGCCATCATCATCATCACCGCGATCTACACCAACACCTTCGCCATCTTCACCAACATCTTCACCAACATCTCCATCACCTTCCCCCCTCTATCTACAGCGGTCCACTCTCCCGCAACCCGTTGTACCCTCTACTTGAACATGGTGCTTTATGCTTCATATTATTATCCAATGATGTGTTGCCATCCTATGATGTCTGAGTAGATTTCCATTGTCCTATCGGTGGTTGATGAATTGCTATGATTGATTTAATTTGCTTGTGGTTATGTTTCTATCCTTTGGTGCCCATCATATGAGCGCGTGCGTGGATCACACCCTAGGGTTAGTTGTATGTTGATAGGACTATGCATTGGAGGGGAAGAGTGACAGAAGCTTCAACCTAGCATAGAAATTGATGCATACGGGATTGAAGGGGGACCAATATATCTTAATGCTACGGTTGGGTTTTACCTTAATTAACATTAGTAGTTGCGGATGCTTGCTAATAGTTCCAATCATAAGTGCATAGAATTCCAAGTCAGGGATAACATGCTAGCAGTGGCCTCTCCCACATAATACTTGCTATCGGTCTAGTAAAGTAGTCAATTTCTTAGGGACAATTTTGCAACTCCTACCACCACTTTTCCACACTCGCTATATTTACTTTATTGCTTCTTTACTTACAACAACCCATCATTGTTATTTACGTAATCTTTATTATCTTGCAAACCTATCCAACAACACCTACAAAGTACTTCTAGTTTCATACTTGTTCTAGGTAAAGAAAACATCAAGCGTGCGTAGAGTTGTATCGGTGGTCGATAGAACTTGAGGGAATATTTGTTCTGCCTTTAGGTCCTCGTTGGGTTCGACACTCTTACTTATCGAAAACTGTTGCGATTCCCTATACTTGTGGGTCATCAGGCACCCTAGGACACACAAGTTGATTGTTCCAAGCCGTGTGCGGTTCCCCCATCCACCATAATCCACCTCGATCATATCGTAGTAGTGCTTAGGTGAAGCCCTATTCAGGTAGCAACATCATCACCGTCATCATGCCGTCGTGTTGACGAAGCTCTACTGGATCGTGAGTTCGCAGGACGTCATCGAGCCGAACATGTGCAGATCGTGGAGGTGTCGTACCTTCAGTGCTGGGATCGGTCGATCATGAAGACGTATGACTACATCAACCACATTGTCATAACGCTTCCTCTTAAGGTCTACGAGCGTACATAGACAACACTCTTCCCTCTCGTTGCTATGCATCTCTCGTTGCTATGCATCACCATGATCTTGCGTGTGCGTAGGAAAATTTTGAAATTACTACGTCCCCCAACAGTGGCATCCGAGCCAGGTTTATGCGTATATGTTATATGCACAAGTAGAACACAGAGAAGTTGTGGGCGTGGGTATATACATATTGCTTGCCGTCACTAGTTGATTCTAGATTCGGCGGTATTGTTGGATGAAGCGGGCTAGACCAACATTACGCGTACGCTTACGCGAGACTGGTTCTACCGACGTGCTTCGCACACAGGTGGCTGGTGGGTGTCAGTTTCTCCAACTTTAGTTGAATCGGATTCAATGAACAGGGTTCTTTCTGAAGATCAAAAAGCAATCACTATACCGCGTTGTGGTTTTTTGATGCAAAGGTAAGAACAGTTCTTGCTCAGCCCGTAGCAGCCACGTAAAACTTGCAACAACAAAGTAGAGGACGTCTAACTTGTTTTTGCAGGGCATATTGTGATGTCATATGGTCAAGACATGATGCTAAATTTCAATGTATGAGATGATCATGTTTTGTAACACAGTTATCGGCAACTGGCAGGAGCCATATGGTTGTCGCTTTATTGTATGAAATGCAATCGCCATGTAATTGCTTTACTTTATCACTAAGCTGCCGCGATAGTCCTAGAAGCAATAGTTGGCGAGACGACAACGATGCTTCGATGGAGATCAAGGTGTCAAGCTAGTGACGATGGTGATCATGATGGTGCTTTGAAGATGGACATCAAAGCCACAAGATGATGATGGCCATATCATATCACTTATATTGGTTGCATGTGATGTTTATCCTTTATGCATCTTATTTTGCTTAGCTCGGCAGTAGCATTATAAGATGATCTCTCACTAAATTTCAAGGTATAAGTGTTCTCCCTGAGTATGCACCGTTGCTACAGTTCGTCGTGCAGAGACACCACACGATGATTGGGTGTGATAAGCTCTACATTCACATACAACGGGTGCAAGCCAGTTTTGCACACGCGGAATACTCGGGTTAAACTTGACGAGCCTAGCATATGCAGATATGGCCTCGGAACACTGAGACCGAAAGGTCAAGCGTGAATCATATAGTAGATATGATCAACATAGTGATGTTCACCATTGAAAACTACTCCATCTCACGTGATGATCGGACATGATTTAGTCGATATGGATCACGTGATCACTTAGATTATTAGAGAGATGTTTATCTAAGTGTGAGTTCTTAAGTAATTTGATTAATTGAACTTTTATTTATCATGAACTTAGTACCTGATAGTATTTTGCATGTCTATGTTGTTGTAGATAGATGGCCCATGCTGTTGTTCCATTGAATTTTAATGCGTTCCTAGAGAAAGCTAAGATGAAAGATGATGGTAGCAACTACACGGACTGGGTCCGTAACTTGAGGATTATCCTCATTGCTGCATAGAAGAATTATGTACTAGAAGCACCGCTAGGTGACAAACCCACTCCAGGAGCAATACCAGATGTTGTGAACACCTGGCAGAGCAAAGCTGATGACTACTCGATAGTTCAGTGTGCCTTGCTTTACGGCTTAGAACCGGGACTTCAACGACGTTTTGAACATCATGGAGCATATGAGATGTTCCAGGAGTTGAAGTTAATATTTCAAGAAAATGCCCAGATTGAGAGATATGAAGTCTCCAATAAGTTCTACAACTGCAAGATGGAGGAGAATAGTTCTGTCAGTAAACATATACTCAGAATGTCTGGGTACCACAATCACTTGACTCAACTAGGAGTTAATCTTCCTGATGATAGTGTCATTGACAGAGTTCTTCAATCACTACCACCAAGCTACAAGAGCTTCGTGATAAACTATAATATGCAAGGGATGGATAAGACAATTCCTGAGCTCTTCGCAATGCTAAAGGCTGTAGAGGTAGAAATCAAGAAAGAGCATCAAGTGTTGATGGTCAACAAGACCACCAGTTTCAAGAAAAAGGGTAAAGGGAAGAAGGGGAATTTCAAGAACAGCAAGCCAGTTGCTGCTCAAGTGAAGAAACCCAAGTCTGTACCTAAGCCTGAGACTGAGTGCTTCTACTGCAAAGGAACTAGCCACTGGAAGCGGAACTGCCCCAACTATTTGGAGGAGAAGAAGGATGGCAAAGTGAAAGGTATATTTGATATACATGTTATTGATGTGTACCTTACTAATGCTCGCAGTAATGCCTGGGTATTTGATACTGGTTCAGTTGCTAACATTTGCAACTAGAAACAGGGGCTACGGATTAAGCGAAGATTGGCTAAGGACAAGGGGCTATGGTTCCAAAGTCGATGTGATCACCGTCGGCATGCTACCTCTACATCTACCTTCGGGATTAGTTTTAGACCTAAATAATTGTTATTTGGTGCTAGCGTTGAGCATGAACATTATATATGGATCTTGTTTGATGCGAGAAGGTTATTCATTTAAATCAGAGAATATCGTTATTTTCTCACCTTCACACATGATTTGAGCAGATATGGGTATATCTACTTAATGAAAAATAAGTCTGAAACATTTGAAAAGTTCAAAGAATTTTAGAGTGAAGTGGAAAATCATCATAACAAGAAAATCAAGTTTCTACGATCTGATCGTGGAGGTGAATATTTGAGTTATGAGTTTGGACTTCATTTGAAACAATGCAGAATAGCTTCGCAACTCACGCCACATAGAACACCACGGCGTAATGGTGTGTCCGAACGTTGTAATCGTACTTTACTAGATACCGTGCGATCTATGATGTCTCTCACTGATTTACCGCTATCATTTTGGGGTTATGCTTTAGAGACAGCTGCATTCACAATAAATAGGGCACTATCTAAATCCGTTGAGATGACACCTTATGAACTGTGGTTTGGCATAAACCCAAGTTGTCGTTTCTTAAAGTTTGGGGCTGCGATGCTTATGTGAAGAAGCTTCAACCTAATAAGCTCGAACCCAAATCGGAGAAATGTGTCTTCATAGGATACCCAAAGGAGACTGTTGGGTACACCTTCTATCACAGATCCGAAGGCAAGATATTCGTTGCTAAGAATGGACCCTTTCTAGAGGAGTTTCTCCTGAAAGAAGTGAGTGGGAGGAAAGTAGAACTTGATGAGGTAATTGTACCTTCTCCCTTATTGGAAAGTAATTCATCACTAAAAATCAGTTCTAGTGATCCCTACACCAGTAAGTGAGGAAGCTAATGATGATGATCTTGAAACTTCTGATCAAGTTACTACCGAACCTCGTAGGTCAACCAGAGTAAGATCCGCACCAGAGGTACGATAATCTTGTTCTGGAAGTCATGTTACTTGACCATGATGAACCTACAAACTATGAGGAAGCGATGATGAGCCCAGATTCCACAAAATGGCTTGAGGCCATGAAATCTAAGATGGGATCCATGTATGAGAACAAAGTGTGGACTTTGGTTGACTTGCCTGATGATCTGCAGGCCATAGAGAATAACTGGATCTTCCAGAAGAAGACTGGCGCTGATGGTAATGTTACTATCTACAAAGCTCGACTTGTTACAAAAGGTTTTCGACAAGTTCAAGGTGTTGACTATGATGAGACCTTCTCACCCGTAGCGATGCTTAAGTCCGTCCGAATCATGTTAGCAATTGCCACATTTTATGATTATGAAATTTGGCAAATGGATGTCAAAACTGCATTCCTTCATGGATACCTTAAAGAAGAGTTGTATATGATGCAACCAGAAGGTTTTGTCGATCTAAAAGGTGCTAACAAAGTGTGCAAGCTCCAGCGATCCATTTGTGGACTAGTGCAAGCCTCTCGGCGTTGGAATATATGCTTTGATAGTGTGATCAAAGCATATGGTTTTATACAGACTTTTGGAGAAGCATGTATTTACAAGAAAGTGAGTGGGAGCTCCGTAGCATTTCTGATATTATATGTAGATGACATATTGTTGATCAGAAATGATACTGAATTTCTGAATAGCATAAAAGGATACTTGAATAAGATTTTTTCAATGAAAGACCTCGGTGAAGCTGCTTATATATTGGGCATCAAGATCTAGAGAGATAGATCAAAACGCTTGATTGTACTTTCGCAAGGCACATATGTTGATAAAGTTTTGAATAAGTTCAAAATGGATCAGGCAAAGAAAGGGTTCTTTCATGTCTTACAAGGTGTGAAGTTGAGTCAGACTCAATGCCCGACCACTGCAAAAGATAGAGAGAAAATGAAAGGTGTTCCCTATGCTTCAGACATAGGCTCTATCAGCAATGCTGTGTACCAGACCTAATGTGTGCCTTGCTATAAGTTTAGCAGGGATGTACCAAAGTAATGTAGGAGTCGATCACTGGACAGCGGTCAAGAACATCCTGAAATACCTGAAAAGGACTAAGGATATGTTTCTCGTATATGGAGCTGACAAAGAGCTCGTCGTAAACGGTTATGTCGATGCAAGCTTTGACACTGATCCGTATGACTCTAAGTCACAAACCAGATACATGTTTTTATTAAATGGTGGAGCTGTCAGTTGGTGCAGTTCCAAGCAGAGCGTCGTGGTGGGATCTACATGTGAAGCGGAATACATAGCTGCTTTGAAAGCAGCTAATGAAGGAGTCTGGATGAAGGAGTTCATATTCGATCTAGGTGTCATACCTAGTGCATCGGGTCCAATGAAAATATTTTGTGACAATACTGGTGCAATTGCCTTGGCAAAGGAATCCAGATTTCACAAGAGAACCAAGCACATCAAGAGACACTTCAATTCCATCCGCGATCAAGTCAAGGAGGGGGACATAGATATTTGCAAGATACATACGGATCTGAATGTTGCAGACCCGTTGACTAAGCCTCTCTCATGAGCAAAACATGATAAGCACCAAGACTCCATGGGTGTTAGAATTATTACAATGTAATCTAGATTACTGACTCTAGTGCAAGTGGGAGACTAAAGGAAATATGCCCTAGAGGCAATAATAAAGTTGTTATTTATATTTCCTTATATCAATAAATGTTTATTATTCATGCTAGAATTGTATTAACCGGAAACTCAGTACATCTGTGAATACATAGACAAACAGAGTGTCACTAGTTTGCCTCTACTTGACTAGCTCGTTGAATCAATGATGGTTATGTTTCCTAACCATAGACATGAAGTTGTCATTTGATTAATGGGGTCACATCATTAGAGAATGATGTGATTGACTTGACCCATCCGTTAGCTTAGCATGATGATCATTTAGTTTGTTGCTATTTCTTTCTGCATAACTATGCATGTTCCTATAACTATGAGATCATGCAACTCCCGAATACCGGAGTAACACTTTGTGTGCTACCAAACGTCACAACATAACTGGCTGATTATAAAGATGATCTACAGGTGTCTCCGATGGTATTTGTTGAGTTGGCATGGATCAAGATTAGGATTTGTCACTCCGATTGTCGGAGAGGTATCTCTAGGCCCTCTTGGTAATGTACATCACAATCAAGCCTTGCAAGCAATGTAGCTAATGAGTTAGTTATGGGATGTAGCAATACGGAACGAGTAAAGAGACTTGCCGGTAAATAGATTGAACTAGGTATTGAGATACCGACGATCGAATCTCGGGCAAGTAACATACCGATGACAAGCGGAACAACGTATGTTGCTATGCGGTTTGACCGATAAAGATCTTTGTAGAATATGTAGGAACCAATATGAGCATCCAGGTTCCGCTATTGGTTATTGACCGTAGATGAGTCTCGGTCATGTCTACATAATTCTCGAACTCGTAGGGTCCGCACGCTTAACGTTTGGTGACTATCGATATTATGAGTTTATGTGTTTTGATGTACCAAAGGTTGTTCAGAGTCCCGAATATGATCACGGATATGACGAGGAGTCTCGAAATGGTTGAGACATAAAAATCGATATATTGGACGACTATATTCGGACACCGGAAGTGTTCCGGGTGATTTCGAAGAAAACCGGAGTGCCGGAGGGGTTACCGGAACCCCCCGGGGAAGTATTGGGCCTTAGTGGGCCTTAGGGGAGAGAGAGAGGGCAGCAGCCTAGGAGGTGGCGCCCCCCAAGGGGAGTCCAAATAGGACTAGGGGAGGGGGTGCGACCCCTCTTTCCCTCTGCCTCTCCCTCTCTTTCCTTCCCCCTTCCTCCTTCCTAGTAGGACTAGGAAAGAATGAATCTTACTCCTACTAGGAGGAGGATTCCTCCTCACCTTGGGCGCCACAAGGGCGGCCGGCCTCCCCCCTTGCTCCTTTATATACGGGGGTGGGGGGCACCCTAGGGTACACAAGTTGATTGTTCGAAGCTGTGTGCTGTGCCCCCTCCACCATAATCCACCTCGGTCATATCGTAGCGGTGCTTAGGCGAAGCCCTGTTCTGGTAGCAACATCATCGACCACCGTCATCATGCCGTCTTGCTGATGCAGCTCTCTCTCGATTTTCTACTGGATCATGAGTTTGCGGGACGTCACCGAGCCGAACGTGTGCAGATCGCCGAGGTGTCGTACCTTCGGTGCTGGGATCGGTCGATCGTGAAGACGTACGACTACAGCAACCGCATTGTCATAACGCTTCCGCTTATGATCTACGATGGTACGTAGACAACAATATTCCCTCTCATTGCCATGCATCACCATGGTCTTGCGTGTGCGTAGGAAAATTTTGAAATTACTACGTTCCCCAATACTGTCAGCCTCTCCACGTACAGTACTCTTCCGATGGAAGTCGTTCCTTGACCACGTTGACCATGCCACGGTGAGAGCACCAGGGCAGTGGACGATGATGAGGCCTAGGATGGGGACGACGCGGAGCCGGGGAAGACGCGGTAGTGGATGCCCACGCGGAGAGGAGTACGAGGGTTCACTGGTTCGGCTGCGGTGTGAGGCTGTCGTCGCCACAGGGCCTGGCCAGCGGTGGGAGTTGTACGGGGCGGTGAGGCCTCCTCGGCATCACAGCCGGCCATGGGAAGCAGGAGAACGCGACACGACCAGTGCTGATTTGGGCGGCTAGAGCAACAAGACCAGAGGTTGAAGAAGCACTACGACCATTGGATGGACATTGTACGGTCACTAGAGCTAGAATCGTTCATATTGACTAAGTTGACAAAGCCCTCCGTCCCCGTCAACTTAGTAGGCCCACAAGTCAGCCTCCCACTATGGTGTGTCCCAACTAGCAGGGGGGTATTCATATTTTTCTACGTAATAAGGAGGCACTTCCTTGCGTGCGAAGATATAGCTGGTGGGATCAACCTGTCAGCGGGGGGAATGTTTTTTTCGCGAAATACAGAGGCCCTTCTGGTGGGTCCCAGCTGTCAGGTGGATGAATCATTATTTTGCGCGTAATAAGGAGGCATTTCCTTGTGTGCGCCCGTGGACCCAGCTGTCAGCCTCTCCACGCACAGTCTACTTCCGATGGATGTCATTCGTTGACCACGTTGACAACTCCTCGCCGAGCGCATCCAAGGTGGTGGACGATGGCGAGGCCCAGGACAGCAACGAGCCGGAGATGGGAAGACGCGGGAGTAGAGTCGCGGACGGAGAGGTGTACGAGGGTTAACTGGTTCTGGTGCGGTGTGGTTCGGCAGTCGGTGGAGAAGAACAAGAGGTATGGAGGGGTGGATGGATGTCCTGGCCAACGGTGGGGTAGCGCTTCACAGCGAAGCGTGCTAAGCAGAGTTGCTAGTAGCAGGAGGCGAGAGCAGGTGGTCCCGGCGGCGCTGGAGGAAGAAGACGAGAGATTCAAGATGGATGCCGGTCGTTGGATGTAAATCCAACGACTAACGATGTCAGAATCATTTGTTGACTAAGTTGACAACGACTTGCGTTGGCTTCGACCTATTGGTCCACATTTCAGCCTCCAAAAATGTGGCACGTATTCAACCCATTTTTTCAGAATTTACAATCAATTTGATCTCTTTTTTTAGAATTACAGTCCATTTGCTAGGCTGGGTGAACAAATAATGTAGCGTCCATGCGGCCCATTTATTTTTCTCCTAAAAAATTACAGGCCATTTGCACTTTCTCGAAATACATGATTTTGCTGGGCTGATTCTAATTATAATGTTGGGTTGGTCGCAGCAATGTTATCAATAAATAAACAGGGGCTGAGCATTTGGTTATAAATATATTTCTATACTTACTAATAAAGCAAGGTGCGTTTCGTCGATTTTTTTCATCCGTTCACCGTCGAAATTTATTTTTCTATCCGAGGTGGTACTAAATTTTTGTGCCTCCATCTGTATTTTTAGCACTCACGAATTTCGTACTCGGCCCGCATATGATGTGGCCCACTAAAGCCGGCCCACTTATTTGCCTACCCATGTAGCTTTAAAAAGCCTATTTCTCGCCCTGGGCAGTAGATAGTTTGAGTTCGCACGTGGCGTCCAGGCCTGGCCCGGCCCGTTTTGTTTTTCCATCAATTTTTTTATTTTTACCTTATTTCGCATTTCAAAATAGTCGAGAGTTTTAATTTTTCTAAAATTTTCGAAAAATATTTGAATTACAATATTGTGTTCGCGTTTTCAAAAATATTCGGAACATTAGTTCATTTTCTTGTTCCGATTTTTTTCTAACTAAGAAATATTCCAAAATTGTTTATGATATGAAAAAAGTATTTTAAAAATATTCGAAAAATGAAATATTTTCTTATTTTAGTAAAAGTTCACAAATTCAAAATAATGTATGAGTTTAAGAACATATTTTGTTCTGAATGTTGAAATCATGTTCCGTTTTCAAAAGCCGGTCACAAATTAAAAAGAATGTTTGGGTTTTCATAAAAGGTTTTTGTGTTCAAAAAATGATGTTATTTCAAAAAAAGCATGCTTTTTCCAAAACGAATGGAATATTAAAAACATTGTTTGTAATTTACTAAAATGTTCATGTTTTGAAGAATATTTGGCAATTCATATTTTAAAAAAGTATTTTATATCCGATGTTGCACTATGTTCTTAAATATTCACGTTGGCCATTGGTTAGTAGTAGGCGTTTGTTGTCGTGGCTAGCGGCACGTGGTCCGGTTTTTAAGGTCATGTGTTTCAGTGTTCCACATGTTGTTTTTTGGATTATAACTCGTGCCTTGCAAATGTAGGTTATTGGCCTAGACGCGAACTGTTGTGTGTCGCACGCGCTATTTGACGCAACTAGCATCATATAGTAGCTCCCACACATCTGCGCTAAGAAAAGAAAAAAATTGTTTATAGATTTTGTTTCGTCCATTCCACATGTAGTTCCCCAATTTTTTCAGTTATCCCCCAGGTGGGCCAAACTGGACCTACCATACATTTCTTTTTTCTGTCGGACGGACGAGTAGCAAAAAAGGGGGTGCGAGGGGATTGAACTATGGACCTTCCCTATTGTGTCCACGGATAAAACCAACTCAGCTAGCTTGCAATTACTGTAGAAAAAGTCTCATCTTGAAATTTTATACTAAATAACACCAGTTTTTATATGTCCATAAGTTGTCTGGAAATAAGAAGGTTAAGTGAGAATAAGGAGGTTGTTTCGAGAATTATGAGCAGAACGAGGGACTCCACAAATTATTGCTGGAGATAACTTTCACGTGCCAATAAAAGACAATATGCTGGTTGGCTATAATGGGAAAAATTGTGGGCACGTGCTAATAAAAGAGAATATGCTGGTTTTGCTCTAATAATAAAATTTATGGGCATGTGAGCGCAAAAATAGTTGAAGAGAATAAACCCTGATAATGATGGGACATTCACGCCTGGTTATGCGCTGGTTATGCTAATGAAACATGATTTATGCGCTGCAATTAGTAATCCATCTGGTTACATTGTCGTAGGAGAAAGTGGTCGAAGTAACCTTGCCTCGAAGGTCGCCTGCTGCCCAGCAACCAAATGAATACGGAACCACAACTCCGAGATGGAGCTCGACCCAGAGGAAAAAAAGGTACAAGTTGGGTGGTCGCCGCCGTGTTGACTAGCCCCACCACTATTAAGATCTCGTAGGCCAAACATGACCCATGGGAAGACCGCGGCTCCTCGCTCTGTCGCCCACCGGCATGTAGATCGTTTTTTATGAACACATCAATTATATTTTTCGCCGCTTGTTGCAAAAACAATTATCTTCCCGTTGCAACGCACTGGCATATATGCTAGTAAATAATAATTGATTTATTATTACATTGGTCCTTAAATCTTACCAAGCTTTTTTACACAATCACCAGGATTTTCGTTGCCAAAAAATCCCGTATTTTATTGTTAAGAAATTATTTTTATAAGTTAATAAGATGTGGGATATTGTTTTCTTACATATGTAAGTATCTGTTAAATATATGATGACAATAACAATAATATATAATAACATATAAAATAATTTAAATATATATAATATAGTTAGAAGGGAAACAAAAGTTGGACCAGACGTTCCTATTTTTATATAGAAAAATAGAACAGACCTATGCGTTTTATTCAAAAAATACATAAATTGGGTTGTTTATGTTTTAGGAAAAAAACCTCGGATGGGAGGTCCATAGGTTGGTCGATACATGACGGCCCTCAAAAAAATACAAACCGGCATGTCGTGGGTTGCGCATGCTAAAAAGAAAGCCTAGACGGGGCAGCCCAAAACCCAGCGGATAATTGCTGCCCCAGTGATAATAAATGATACTACCCGCCAGCTCCACAGATTCGTTGTGAATTTATCTCCTACTTTGAAGCACCTAAAAAATGTAACTATGTTGACAAACCTGTGGGCCCCAACGTCAGTATAGCATTAGGAGGCAGTTTTTTTTGATGAGGCACTTGCTTGCGTACAACCATAGACCTGGTGGGTCCCGACTGTTCCCCTCTCCATGGACAGTCCTCTCCAGATTCCTCTTGTTTGTTCAGCATGTTCACAACGGCAGACAGCGGCGCCGCGGCGAGCACACAAAGGCGCAGGAGGTGATCAGACCACCAAAGGCAGTGCCTTATTTGTAATGAAAGTACTGAACTAGCCCAGTGGCGAAGTGATACTACCCGACAACTGTTCCGCCCGGATTCGATTCGAGGTGATGCAGGGAAAATATCTCCAAAATTTTTGCCTCTGCCATTATTGACATGTGGGTCCCCATTGTCATCTACGCACACTGCGTCCAACACTTGCCAAAACTTCGTCCCTTGTTTTCTCTGTTTTTTGCACACTCGACATTGTGTGGGCATTTTGAAAATAACATACATTTTTGACTCTGCATCATATGAAGATGTGCTATGCATGATTGTTGATCAGCATAATGTTAGCTGGCTGGTAGTTCCATTTTCGACCATGAATAAAACTTCCAACATGATGTTAACCCTGTTTGAAAAGGCCGTGCTAATATAAATGCTCTGCCTCTATAATTTGGAGTTTCTTACCTGAAACTGAACTTGCAATTTCTTATCAGAAACTGAAACTTGCAGTTTCTTCTCTGAGAATCACATTGTCTGCACTTTTATACTCCTAAACTACATTTTTAAGTGCTAAAATTAGATCTCTAGAATTCATAAAATACTTCATATGCTCAATACTGCAAATCTGAAATTCAAAAGACATTCATTTCTGAAAGTACTCTCAAAATACACAACACAAAACACAATTCACATCCTGTAAATACTGACAACCCTAAGCTCCTCCTGACAATTCACAACCTGCCTGACTATTGGGATGGGGGCAGTCCCCTCCTTCCTCGGTGGCAGACAGCCGCCCCGTGAGATGATGTGAATGGCGAGGGAGAGGATAGCGGGGAAGCGTTGTCGGGCCAACTGCTTTTCTCCTCTTGCAGCTGGGTTCGGTCGACGAAGACTCCACCGGCTCGCTCTGGCACGACACCCTCACAAACAGCACCCTATAGATGCTCGATCCTTCAATCTCTGGTGGATGCTCCATCTGGGATCAATACTCACACCACCGCTCCCTCACGATCGGATTTGGTGAATCTGTTTGCTCCATGGCCCAGAAGAGCAGCACTATGTACTCCCGCGTGACTCCCTTTGGGAGTATCGCCGCCTTTTCGCTCTATTGCAGATATTTGGCCATGGATGTCGCCATCGCCGCTAGTTAGTCCTTGTTGTCAAACCAAGACTATATCTCCAACATCCTAGCTAGCTTCACAGGGTCGCCGTCTGCGATCCTCAAGTATCAGTTGTACTCCCCCATCGATCTACTTCTCCACAGCACCTTCACTCGCCGTTGGTGGTTTTTGAATGGAAGAGGAGAGGAGTAGCGCTGGTTTTGGATTAGAATGGGAGAGGAGCGATGCTGGTTTTGGATTGGAACATGAGAGGAGGGGCGGTGGTTTTGAAATGGAAGAGGAGAGGAGCGGTGCTGGATTTAGATTGGAAAAAGAGAGGAACGGCGGTGGTTTAAGAGGAGAGGAGCGGCGCTGGTCTTGGAACTATTTTTTTGTTTTGCGTATTTTGGGTCAAAGTTTGACCATGTATTGTATTTGACAAGTTATAACCCACAAGTGTAGGGGATCACAACAGTTTTCGAGGGTAGAGTATTCAACCCAAATTTATTGATTCGACACAAGGGGAACCCAAGAATATTCTCAAGTATTACTAGCTGAGTTGTCAATTCAACCACACCTGGAAACTTAATATCTGCAGCAAGGTATCTAGTAGCAAAGTAATATGAAAGTAGTGGTAACGATAGTTGAAGTAACAGTAGCGAAAGTAATATTTTTGGTGTTTTATAGTGATGATAACAATAGCAACGGAAAAGTAAATAAGCGAAGAACAATATATGGAAAGCTCGTAGGCAATGGATCGGTGATGGAGAATTATGTCGGATGCGGTTCATCATGTAACAGTCATAACCTAGGGTGACACAGAACTAGCTCCAATTCATCAATGTAATGTAGGCATGTATTCCGAATATAGTCATACATGCTTATGGAAAGGAACTTGCATGACATCTTTTGTCCTACCCTCCCGTGGCAGCGGGGTCCTATTGGAAACTAAGGGATATTAAGGCCTCCTTTTAATAGAGTACCGGACCAAAGCATTAACACATAGTGAATACATGAACTCCTCAAACTACGGTCATCACCGGTAAGTATCCCGATTATTGTCACTTCGGGGTTAACGGATCATAACACATAATAGGTGACTGTAGACTTGCAAGATAGGATCAAGAACTCTCATATATTGATGAAAACATAATAGGTTCAGATCTGAAATCATGGCACTCGGGCCCTAGTGACAAGCATTAAGCATCGCAAAGTCATAGCAACATCAATCTCAGAACATAGTGGATACTAGGGATCGAATCCTAACAAAACTAACTCGATTACATGATAAATCTCATCCAACCCATCTCAGAACATATTTACGATGGAGACGTATCAACTCCCCAAAGCTTAAACGGTTTGCTTTTCCTCAAGCAATTCAGTTGATAAACTGAAAGTGATAAAGAAAAACTTTTACAAACTCTCTTTGCTCTTGTTGTTGTAAATATGTAGAGCCAGCATTCAAGTTTTCAGCAAAGATTATGAACTAACCATATTCACAATAACACCTAGGTCACAATAACACATAATCAACTAGCGAGCAATAATAATAAATCTCGGATGACAACACTTTCTCAAAACAATCGTGATATGATATGACAAGATGGTATCTCACTAGCCCTTTCTAAGACCGCAAAACATAAATGAAGAGCACCTTTATAGATCAAGGACTGACTAGACATTCTAATTCATGGTAAAAGAGATCCAGTCAAGTCATACTCAATGTAAACTAACAGTAATGAATGCAAATGACAGTGGTGCTCTCCAACTGGTGCTTTTCAATAAGAGGATGATGACTCAACATAAAAGTAAATGGATATGTCCTTCGTAGAGGGAAGTAGGGATTTGTAGAGGTGCCAGAGCTTGGTTTTGAAATAGATATGAATAATATTTTGAGCAGTATACTTTCATTGTCAACATAACAACCGAGAGATGGCGATATCTTCCATGCTACACACATTATAGGCGGTTCCCAAACAAAATGGTAAAGCTTATACTCCCCCTCCACCAACAAGCATCAATCCATGGCTTGCTCGAAACAACGAGTGCCTCCAACTAACAATAGTCCCGGGGGAGTTTTTTTGCAATTATTTTGATTTGATTTGCATATAGCATGGGACTGGGCATCCCGTTGACCAGCCATTTTCTCGTGAGCGAGGAGCGGAGTCCACTCCTCTTGAGAATAACCCGCCAAACATGGAAGATACGGACAACCCTAGTTGATACATGAGCTATTCGAGCATACAAAACACAATGTTTATTTGAAGGTTTAGAGTTTGGCACATACAAATTTACTTGGAACGACAGGTAGATACCGTATATAGGTAGGTATGGTGGACTCATATGGAACAACTTTGGGGCTTATGGAATTGGATGCACAAGCAGTATTCCCGCTTAGTACAGGTGAAGGCTAGCAAAAGACTGGGAAGCGACCAACTAGAGAGCGACAACAGCCATGCACATGCATTAAAATTAATCAACACCGAATGCAAGGATGAGTAGGATATAATGCACCATGAACATAAATATCATAGAGGCTATGTTGATTTTGTTTCAGCTACATGTGTGAACATGTGCCAAGTCAAGCCACTCGAATCATTCAAAAGAGGATACCACCCTATCATACCACATCACAACCATTTTAATAGCATGTTGGCACGCAAGGTAAACCATTATAAGCTCCTAGCTAATTAAGCATGACATAAGTAACTATAATCTCTAATTGTCATTGCAAACATGTTTATTCATAATAGGCTGAATCAGGAACGATGAACTAATAATATTTACAAAAGCAAGAGAGGTCGAGTTCATACCAGCTTTTCTCATCTCAATAAGTTCATCATATAATCATCATTATTGCCTTTCACTTGCATGACCGAATAGTGTGGATAATAATAATAATAGTGTACGTGCATTGGACTAAGCTGGAATCTGCAAGCATTCAATTCAAAGAGAGAAGACAAGGTAATATGGGCTCTTTGTTATATCAACAATAATGCATATAAGAGCCAGTCAACATTTAATTATGGTCTTCTCCTCTTGACCCCCAAGGGAAAGAAAAGAAATAGAACTATTTACATGGGAAAGCTCCCAACAAGCAAAACAAGAACGATAAATCTTTTTGGGTTTTCTTTTTAGTTACTACTACAACTGGCATGGAAAGTAAACTAGCTAAAAGTACAACTAATTTTTTTGTTTTTTTACTAAGGTGTATTAAACACACAAGAATAAAGCATAAAAAGGAAAATAAACTAGCATGGATGATATAATGAAAAAGTATGAGCACCGACAACTAGCAATGATTTGTGTGAACATTAATGTAATGTTGGTGAGAAATATGTACTCCCCCAAGCTTAGGCTTTTGGCCTAAGTTGGTCTATGGCCACGGCTGGCCTGGCGGATATCCATAGTAATAGTTGGCGTCGTACTAAGAAGAATCCTCGGATTGCCACTGGTTGGCAATCACCTCCGGATCCCACTGGTAATCAGACTGTCGTGGAGGATCAAATTGTGGTTCCGGCTCTGACTCTGTAGCTGATGTAGGGTTTCGGTAGGCGTGAATGGCCTCCAACGGAACAAGGTACTTGCCTGCAGATAAATCAAACTAGGAAGGAGCAGGCAAATTAATAGTCTCAGGATGATTTTTACCACATATTAATTTGTACTTAAGCTCCTTTTCCTTATTCTTAACAATAAAGTCATGTGCTACCATACTCTTATAATCTACATAAACAGGAGGTAGGAACTTCTCTTCCTTCTCATAATGCCTAATAGGTATGTTAAAGTGTGCAGCAAGGCGCAAGGCGAAGATGCCTCCAAGGATGGGGCCCTTGCTTCCTTGAAGGACCACCTTGGTACATTTTCCTAAACATATTTCTTCCTCTGAATTTTTTCTGAAATTTTAGTAACTTCAAAATAAAAGTGAACCAAACTCAACAAAATTGATAGCAACTACTCCTACAAGTGCCTAGAGGATACGTCATGCATTAAAACTACTTTTGACCATATAAATTTGACATGCAAGCTCAGGAACAGGGTCACCTAAGCAGCAAAAATATGCAATGAATAAAGCACTAGAACAAAAACTAATTGGACCATTGGAGGAGTCATATACCAAAGAACAATCCCCCAAAGCAGTTTTGTGAATGGAGCTTTGAGCAAGGAGATAAAAAATGGTAGCAAGATGAGCTTGGACTCGGGTTTGAGCTGGTTAGTGATGTTTGTTGGAGGAAGGAGTGTCTGGTAGCTGGAATAAGTGGAGGGGAGCCACCATGGGCCCATGATCGTGTGAACGTTGCACCTTCTCACCTTCCCTAGCAGAGAGGATCCGGCTGGATCTGTGACCAGCGGTGAGTCGAGAGAGAGAGAGAGTGTGGCCACCGCTGTCGTGTTTAGATCTGGAGAGGACGAGACAGTGTGAAGATAGCAACACTAGCAAGCAAGCGCAAAGGCTCCTGCTTATATATAGTGGAGTACTACTAGTTTTCTTTTGTCTACAGGAGCCGGCTTGACCTAGTCAATGACTGTCTTCATGAATGTGCCCCGGAGGCGCAATCATCCTCATTTTGATCTGAAGCACCGGATTATAACATGACAAGAAACCATAACCTCACTGCCCAAGGGAGACAACATGAATCCCGACAGACAAACTAGAGGAGGATCAAAGCTCAAATTAAAGATAAACTCGTAGAAAAGGGGTCCATCGGTAGATGCCCTAATTAACATAGTCGGCTTGACATAGATGACCACCGAGTAGTCTTCGTGCATGTGGCCCCCATGACTAGCGCCTTGGAGGAACTCATTTTTCACTGTTTAACCCTCATAGTGATCCGAAGCACATGACACCTAATTTTGCGAGATGACAATAAACCTTTTTTAGATTTCTCACCAGAACTACAACCCTGTACAACACAACCTGCACGATATGTAGACGATAGCCAATCCAGGCGTGTCTGCTGGAGTCTGGTCACATGCATGGACGAACTGATCTTTCGTGTCATGCAGGGATCGCCCAGGCACCAACGTCGAGGCCTCCACCAACGTCTGTACAACACTTCTCTAGTACTATCGCTCGTCTCTCTCTTCTATTAACTCACCCAACTTGCGGGGCTGGGGAGTGTGCCTATGGTTGGTTCTCAATTGTGGTCCCACATGTGTGTGAAAACGCAATATGACACGCGTTCCATTCGGAGAGCGGGGTGCTAGACCGACCGACCATCTGGGGTGCGACGCGAACGCGACGGGCGTGCTATATACTGTAATCCGTAAATGTGTACCACCATTTTCTTGAGGCTTTGCTCCATGGCGCAATCCATGGATACAAAATTAGTAATATTGTACTATTTAAAAGTCAAGGGCGGGGCTTTTCCCATGCGGTAGGCGGGGCAGTTCCGCCTAGTCGGTTCGACAGAGATGCGAGAAGATGAGGGAGTAGGCTACTGCAAATGTAGGGCTATGTGATTTGACATCGAGTTACTGCTGGATAGGTGGGGCCCGGTGATTTGACTTGCCATTATCATTTTAAGTGTGGCGCTACGAATGACGTGAGTCTCCTGATTCCTGACCACCTCCATACAGGTGCCTCTCCCGATGCTCCACCATGTAGAGGCTGGCCCTTGCTTGAGAGCCCACTCCTCCACTTTTTCCTTGCCTCTTTCCCCCACAGATGCAAAAATGCCATGTAAAGCGGGCTTATAGCCCACTATTGTACTTGATCCAATAGGTGCTAAGCCTGCCACATAGGCATAAAGTCTGATGTGGCAAGTTAATTAAGAAGAGAGAGACTAGTTTGGTAACCCCAGGAAGAAATGGTGCTAAGCGCGTGTACCTAGATGAAGCAAACTTAGCAACAAAAAACTAAGCACATATGCATTGGGGACTTGAGTTGGTAAGTCATTTAATGCCCATAGCACCTCATCTAAGCACCATTGCATTGGAAGAGGTCTCCTTGGCAAATGCAATAAATACTATGAAGAAAGAGATAGAGAGAAGTAAACAAAAAAGTACTCTTATAGCCAACCTTATAGCTAACCTTGTTGTATGAGTGACTAAGTGATGACTATGTATGACATGCAAACATCAGATAGCCTAACGCACCATGTTAAATCTCCAAGGGCACGACAGCACGAGCGAGGCGACGGTCTTGGTAGGCGCGACCATGATACGGGCTGCTGGCAGCCCTTGGATCTGAGATCGAACAGTCGCATACTAAGTTGCTGAATATTTGTGGAATAACCCTCCAGGATAGGATATTCACCCATAGGTCTAGAATCACGCCATGAAACCGTTCGATCTCAGATCCAAGGGCTCTCGGAAGCCTGTATCATGGGAGAATCGAAAGCTTCATATCACCTGTAATTTTCCCTACGCTTGACATGACATCGAAAGCCATTTAATTGGGCGTCGAGTAGACATGACATCTAATTGGGCCCCCATAGTATTGTGCATGAATCCATTTATCCACCAGGCAAGCCACTACCCTGCCGTTCACACACGCCGCCCCACTCGGCATTTTTACAATCGATAAACCGCTCCTAGGCGTCCCGTCCTTTCACATTACGGCAGTTCCACTAATCCTAACCCTCCTCCCAAGTCCATGGCGTCCCAAATCTCCATGATCGGCGGTGAGTACAAGCTTAGAACCATCACCAGCGATGAGTTCGACGTCATCTACACCTGTTCTTCCGCAACGATGAAAGAATGCCTTGCTCACTTCAAACGCATGTTTGAAAACTCAAATGATGAGTGGGTCGCTGGGCTAGATGTTGAGTACACCACAGTCTGGGAAGCGAGAAGAACCTAAAGGAGGTAGAGAAGAAGAAGCCTACCATGATCCAGGTTTGCGTGCATGACTTATGCTTGGTCTACCAGATATGCCATGTCGATGTTGAGTGCGAGGAATTTAAGATGTTCCTCAAGGGCGGCCGAGTCTAATTCGTTACTGTAGACTTTAGGGACGATAAGGAAATCCTGGGTCGGATAGGCCTCATTGTAGGTGACCCCTTGGACCTCTAGAAGGAAGGGTTGGTGCCCTCCCGTGATCAGCCTTCAATGCTGACCCTGGCAGGAGCCATGGTTAATCCTTCGTACGGTAAACTAAAGAAACCTCCGCACACGTTTCATCGTGCATGGCAGTGGAATGTACTAGATATATACAAGATCCACTATGCTGCAATGGATTGCTAACTTTGTTTCAATATCTACAAGGGTTGGATGAAGAGCAAGAGCCAACTGTGCGGTTCAAGCAAAGAAGTATCGCCCAAGAGGAAGAGGGACAAGGACAAAGTCGAGGATGTGGACGAGGACTCCGAGTAAGGTGGTAGTGTCGTTGCTCAAGGTGGTTCTAATGCAGTGTCTACCAGATTAGTTGCTTAGTTTAATTTCTGGTGTGCTTAGTTTTATTTGAGGGGTGTGTTGCGGTGAGCCCACAGCAGAACTATGTTATGTTTCTTCTTGTTACTTTAACTCTTCAGTACATACATACATACTAGTATTTCTTACAGTTTATCTTTTAGTTGGTATAGTACTATGACTACCACTCGTTTCTTCACATTATATACATACAATATATATGACCAACATCATATAGCCAGCAGTTTAGTTGTCAAAGAATCTCAGGGGCTTAGTTTTGTCAAAGAATTTCAGGGTGCTTAGTTTTATTTGACGGGTGTGTTGTGCTGGACACCATTATTGTGACTTAAATATCTTTTGCCATGTTATAATGACATAAATATCGATGGACCAACATGCCAGCTCTCCCTCTACCTCACTATAGTAAAATAAAGTGTGGGGCCTACTTGATCCCAACAGCATTCTTATTTGCCTATAAAATTGTTTGCTTCGTTACTCCTGACAAGCGGGGCCACACTTATCATTGTGTGAATCGGCTTAGTTTTTCATGTAACATGCTCAACGGGTTTGATGTGAAAATCACAATGTCTAATGGTATTTTTTAGCAAACATCAAACTTAACACTGGCATTTTTGAGATATCTAATTGCATTTTTGAGCAGGCATCTCACGGATCGATGGAATTTTTGAGTAGTTGTAACTTCTAATGGAAAAACTAAGTAGTGATACACAAACTAGTGGCATAAATAATAAGAATCCAAGAATTAAATAGGTATGATAATTTCTTTAATATAATTTAGCAACCCATTTAAGCATGTACTAGCTTTTTTAATAGTACTCTATGCATAATTTGGCGACGAACGCTCTCTGTATGTACCACCTTTTTTCTTTAATTTCATCTTGTTAGTTTTGCTCCATGGCGCAATCCATCGATCCTAATACTGTACAAAAGTATACATTTTTTAAAAGGCTAGAGGGCGGGGCAGTCTAGCTAGGTCGGTTTCAAGAGAGACGATGGCCTTTGTGGTTTGACAGCTCATTACTGCTGGAAGGCGGGGCCTTGTGATTTAACTGCTCGTATAAATGTGCCGACGACCTGAGGAGGAGCAAAGAACCATGCGGTATACTCATATTTTCCAATGGAGTACGACATAGGAGCACGAACCGGTGCCATATCTTTACTCTCTACTCTTATTATATATTACTAGCAAGAGGCGTTGTTCTATTGGCGATAAAGAATGATCTAATTTGCTAGTCATCTCATTTTTAGCATTGTTCTATTCATGCCTCACAGAGAACTTGACACGTTCGGCGAAACACCCGAAGCAAAAGAAGAAACACAGGAGCAAAAGAAGAAGGAAGATTATCACCCCCAAAAAAGGAAGACGCACACACAAGTCTGGGGCGCTGCTCTCACTACATGAAGGGTTGCTGGCTGAGGAGTCGTAACTACTTCTTCATCACCTCCACGACCTCCATCTACTTGCGCATCTCCTCCGCCATCTTCTTCATTGTGTCCATGACGCGGGATTTCTCGACGCGAGCCTTCATCATCTGTTCCACAACCGCATTACGTACCTTTACAGCAGCTGGGTGCTCAATGCTGAGCTTCGCCAACTCCTCCTTCTGTTCCATGATGAGGGCCTGCAGCATCTTCATCGAGGAACTACTATTCTCATGCAGCTTCTTCCAGCCGGCATTCTCCTCCTTCAGCAGGTTGAGCTCGTGGCAAAGCTTCGCCTTGTCCTCCTGATGCTGCAGGATTTCGCCGGTTGCCTTCTTCTCTGAGGCAATGGTCTTCTTCAGCAGCATCACCAAGCCGCTGGTCAACTCCCCCCGCTCAATGAGCTCAGCGGGCATGTCGTCGAGGCTCTCCTTCAGTAGCTCCACCAAGTCGTGGATGAACTCCTTCTGCTTTTTGACGTGCTTATTGAGCTGATCAGGCATGCCGTCGAGGGATAACGACTCCAGCGGCGCCGGCTCGGCATGTTCGCCTCCGGGGCTAGGGCGCTCCTGGGAGCCATCGCCTGCCTGTGAGAGATCTTTCGAGCCCTCTCTTTTTTTCCGCAACCTTGGTTGCCACTCCCTTGTTATGAGTAGTTCTCGTCCTAGAGCTCTGCACACCGGCCATGGCAAGGACGGAAGAAGAAGGAGGACTTATGAGGAGGAAGGTAGAGTAATTTTTGGTTAGGTAGTTCCCCTTTTTATAACCTAAGTACTAGCACTAGTACTAAAACCTGCATAGTAGGAACACGTTCAGGTTTGGTACGTACAGGTAGGTGTGAGTAGGCTTGCACTTAATTATAGCACTAGTAATTTGGAATGTGATGGGAACAAGGTAAAGATTAATTGATGGTTTTGGTTTCGAGGCCCTAAACGGCTCCCGATGAGTTTGTAATGATATATTTTTCGCAGTGTATGCCTCTTATTAAGTTGGTCAAATTAACGACCTAGGTACACGTGCAAGACTTCTAAACTGAGATAGAGGGAGTACTACACTGCTCAAATGTGGTCGCACAAGTCAGTGATGTAACTGGTCGTACATGTCAGACCAAGCCGATGTGTGTCCCTTCAGTGAGACGCCGGTCCGACCGACCGTCTGTTGGTGCAACCGACTGTAAAGTACTTACGTGGTGGAGACTTCTGGTTGTGGCTTCGGTTGATTGTCATGAACAAGCATTCTAAAACTAGCGATAAATCAATTACCATCTTTTTCCAAACGACCAAGTATTTTTTACAGGAAAACAATACATATAGATGGAGTGATTGTCAAGGTTGCAAACCGACATAGCATTGCAAGTTCACTGCAGCAGCAACCGACTAGGTCACTGCATCGCTGGTGGGGAAGGAGGGAAGCTCACCTCACCTATGATGCATGCCTAGCGGCGCCACCGCAACTGGTCCCGGGATTTGGCTTCTCCTATCGCCCATTTGAACAGTTGCACCGGCTGCTCATGCCATTGCGCAGGCATGCGCGTTCTTTCCTCCGTAGTCGACTCCGTGAATATGATCTCTACCATTAGCCCTAGCTCGAAATCAACGCAACGCTGCTAGATGCTGACAGCCCTCAGCATCTCTCCCTGGAGATCGACTTGCACCTCCGCCTTGTGCTGCGCCAGGCGCAACTCCTTGGAACTTCTCTCCAATTGATGCGACGCTTCCTCGACCTGATTTGCCCTTGCTGCCCACCACCTGAAACGCAGCCCTGGCATGTCCTCTGTCACCACCGATCTATGATTCTAGAGCAATGGATCCCCTCTAAAACACATGTGGATTTCGCTCAAAGGAGGCAGTGCGGCGGACCGCAGTGAGAGGGCAGCCCGTGGGATCCTGGTATCTAAGGGATTATCCATGGCGGGATCCTCCATGGCGGGATCCGGTGGGCGTGGCAGGGAGGCGAGCCTAGGCGCTGGGAGAGCCCTATGAGGCTAAGATAAAGATATTACTACTCCACTCCGTCCATATTTAAATACAAAGGCCACCAACAGTAGCCCTGGCAAAAATTAATCAAGCTGCCTACGTCCTGGTTTATTCGCCCCCTTTTTTGTGCCACTTTTTATGACATGCATAAGAGCATCTCCAGCCACGCCCCCAACAAGGCCCCTAGGCGACTTTTTGGCCGCCGACGCCAAAAAATCGGCCCAGTCGTGCCCCCAAGGGCCCAATTTTCGCCGGCTCGGGCCGAAATTGGCGCCGGCAGACCCAAAACCTGAACCCGGCGCGCTGGGGCACTCGGGGGTGCCGGGCGAATCGTTTTTGGCGCGAAAGAGCCACGGGCCCTGAGGGAGTCCTGGATTAGGGGGTCTCCGGACAGCTGGACTATCTCCATTGGCCGGACTGTTAGACTATGAATATACAAGATTGAAGACTTCGTCTCATGTCCGGATAGGACTCTACTTGGCATGGAAGGCAAGCTAGGAAATACGGATATGGATATCTCCTCCTTTGTAACCGACCTTATGTAACCCTAACCCTCTCCTGTGTCTATATAAACCGAAGGGTTTTAGTCCGTAGGACAATAACCACGACATGCAATCATACCATAGGCTAGCTTCTAGGGTTTAGCCTCTCCAATCTCGTGGTAGATCTACTCTTGTACTACCCATATCATCAATATTAATCAAGCAGGACGTAGGGTTTTAAATCCATTAAGAGGGCCTGAACCTGGGTAAAACATTATGTCCCCTGCCTCCTATTACCATCCGGCCTAGACGCACAGTTCGGGACCCCCTACCTGAGATCCACCGGTTTTGACACCGACATTGGTGCTTTCATTGAGAGTTCCTCTGTGTCGTCACCATTAGGCTTGATGGCTCCTACTATCATCAATAGCGATGATGTCCAGGGTGAGACTTTTCTCCCCAGACAGATCTTTGTGCTCGGCGGCTTTGCACTGCGGGCCAATTCGCTTGGCCATCTGGAGCAGAGGGAAAGTTACGCCCCTGGCTACCTGGTCAGGTTTGGAAGCTTAAACTACATGGCCGATATCCGTGGAGATTTGATCTTCGACGGATTCGAGCCTCTTCCTTGTGCGCCACGCGGTCACGATGAGCATGACTTAGCTCTCCCATCGGACAGTGTTAAGGAGATCGCACCGGCAGCTGCTCTGACCCTCAATTCGAAGCTAGTCGCGCCTTCCGCGGACGAGTGGATGGACCCCACCACGGAGGCCTTACCCTCAGCGGCGATCGAGCCAAACATCGACCTTGCCTTGCACGAGAGCCGTGTTGTTAAACTGTCGGATCCTTCTCCGGCCACGGACTCCGAATCGCCAGCGCCCGTTCCTATCGAATCCGATTGGGCGCCGATCATGGAGTTTACCTCCGCGGATATTTTTCAGCACTCGCCCTTTGGCGACATAGTGAACTCATTAAGGTCTCTCTCCTTTTCAGAAGAACCCTGGCCGAACTATGTCGGGCAGGACTGGGATGCGGACGACGAAGAAATTCGAGGCCCACCCACCACCCACCTGGTAGCGACTGTCGATGACTCAACTGACATGCTTGACTTCGACTCCGAAAACATCGACGGTATGGACGACGATGCGGGAGGCGAAGAGGAACCACCGCCCACAGGGCGCTGGACGTCCACCTCATCATATGACGTATACATGGTGGACACACCAAAAGAAGACGACGACGAGGAACGGAATGACGCAACAAAGGCTTGTCCCCTCGAGAAGAAGTCAAAGCGGCGGCGTAAGCAGTGCCCCAAATCCCGCCTGGGCAGAAATAACGATCATGCAGACCCAGCGTTGGAGCAGGACGAACCGCTGCCGGACCACGGCAATACGGAGAATCAAACCGAACAAACCAATTCTATTAAAGATAATAGTCCAGATGACATAACGCCGGACAGGCACCCGGAGCAGCAGAATGCCCGTCAAAGGCTTGTTGCCACCGCGAGGAGTCTGAAAAAGCAGAAGCAAAGGCTCAAGGCTGCGCAGGACACACTCCAAATCAAATGGAGTAAAGTACTCAACACGGCAGCGAAGTATGGTGGTAATCGCCCCACCAAGAGCTACCCGAAGCGGAAGTTGCTACCTGAATTCGATGAGGAGGCCCTAGATCCCTCACAACCAAAAATCAAAACGGCCACCTAGCCGGATAGAAGACCTCACGGCCAACATGGAGCGGCAAACAACTCCACTCATAAGCCAATAAGCGATCCACACGAGGGCTCGCACCAAAAGGACGGCGCAACCAGATCCATCTATGGACCATGCAAGCGCGCCCCAGCATATGATGTAACACAACAAACATCAGAACAACGTGGTACACCCAGATACAGGGGTGCCGCACACCCCCTATGTTTCACCGATGAGGTGCTGGACCATGAATTTCCAGAGGGATTCAAACCCGTAAACATAGAAGCATATGACGGAACAACAGACCCTGGGGTCTGGATTGAGGAATACATCCTCCATATCCATATGGCTCGAGGAAATGATCTCCACGCCATCAAGTACTTACCCGTCAAGCTCAAAGGGCCAGCTCGGCACTGGCTTAAAAGCCTCCCTGAAAACTCCATTGGAAGCTCGGAAGAGCTCGAAGACGCTTTTCGGGCAAATTTTCAAGGGACTTATGTCCGACCCCCGGATGCGGACGATCTGAGTCATATAACTCAACAGCCCAGAGAGTCAGCCCGAAAGCTTTGGAACAGGTTTCTTATTAAGAAGAACCAAATAGTTGACTGCCCGGATGCTGAAGCCTTGGCAGCTTTTAAGCATAGCGTCCGCGACGAATGGCTTGCCAGACACCTCCGCCAAGAAAAGCCGAGAACAATGGCAGCATTAACAAGCCTCATGACCCACTTTTGTGCAGGTGAGGACAGCTGGCTAGCCAGATGCAGCACCAGTGACCCAAGCACATCCGAAGTTAGAGATGAAAACGGGAAATCCCGACACAGCAAAAATAATAAGCGTCGGAATAAAGAAGACAGCCCGAAGAGCACGGCGGTACACGCCGGATCCCGAAGCTCTCGGCCAGGTCAGCAAAAGCCGCCCTTTAAAGGCGCTAGAGATGAACTGTCCAGCCTGAACAAAATTCTGGACCAAGTATGTCAGATTCATAGCACCCCTGGTAGACCCGCTAATCATACCCACAGGGAATTTTGGGTCTTCAAGCAGTCCGACAAGCTCAATGCCGTACACAAGGGGGAGGATACACCAAGCGAAGATGAGGATGAGCCTCTCAAGCAAGACACTGGGGAACAAAAGAAGTTTCCATCAGAAGTCAAAATAGTCAACGTATTACACGTGATCAAGGGAAGCAAAGCGGCCCTCCCAGATAAATATTCCCAAGGGCCTATCACCGTGAAACCCTGCCACTGGTCGTCTCAACCGATCACTTTCGACCATCGTGATTACTCAGCAAGTATCCGGCGGGTAGGATGGGATCCCCTGGTATTAGACCCAATAATTGACGGATACCACTTTGCACGAGTCCTGATGGACGGTGGTAGCAGTTTAAACCTGATATACCAGGATACAATCCGCGAAATGGGGATACACCCAACGAAAATTTGCCATAGCAACACTACCTTTAAAGGAGTAACGCCAGGCCCAGGGGCTCACTGCGCGGGCTCCCTGCTACTAAAGGTTATATTCGGCTTCCCCGATAACTCCCGTAGTGAACATTTAACCTTCCACATTGCTCCGTTCCAATGCGGTTATCGAGCACTACTTGGACGCGAAGCTTTTGCTCGCTTTAATGCAATACCACATTACGCTTCCCTCACGCTCAAGATGCCCGGTCCACGTGGCATCATTATAGTGAACGGAAGTATTAAGCGATCTTTGCGCGCCGAAGAGAATGCGACTGCCTTGGCAGCCGCACACTAAAAACGGCCTCACCAACTAAAGCATTTGATAGGTCGTCAAGACCATGGACGCGGTTAGACGAGTCCGGCGCTGCTATATGTAATTTGTACCGGATTGATGGCCACACCCCTATTACAAATACAAGGGGCTCAACACGTGCAGACAAGTGGCAATATCTACTCATTTATAGTTATACATGGTTTCTTTAAAAAACCAACTTTTTGCATGACAACTTTTTCACCTAAGTTCCTCTCTTTTATAGATGACCATCGTGCTACACCCGTCCAGGATACGGCACAACGGAGACACAGGCACAGACGTGCAGCAGGGATCCGCTCCAAGGATTCTTTTTAGATTAAGACCCTATGTCGGAGTAATGGGCCACGGGTAGGCTAACCCGAGTCCCAGAACCTTTCAAGACATCGGGGCAGGCGGTGCCCCTCAAGACACCAGGACAAAGAGCCATCTTCTGAGAAGTCGGCGGCAAGGCAACCGACTAGCTACTCGCGGCCGAGCCCCAGGAACGACTTCAGGATAAGCCGACTCCCAACTGGCGACTTCCCGAGAAGCCGGCTTTGGGGAGTCGGCCCGTGACTCCAACAAACCCCATGCCCTCATCAAGAGGGATGGGACAGGGGAGTGGCTACAGTAAAGCCCACTCCCACCCCCTCTCCAGGGGCAGGCCTGGCTATAGTGCACCGTACCCGCGGAGATCTTCGTCCGGCGCGGCACTGTTGCTATGCCGGCCCTGACATCAACACCAGTGGGCAGGATTCTGCACCCATGACGGCTTGTCTGTATGACCCCGGGGCAGCGGGCCCCACCAGTCAGCAGGAGTCCCGAAGACGACGAGAGCATCACCAGTCGGACCCGTTGGGAGTCGGTCCCCGGGAGTCGGCCAGCCCCTCCCCGGGGCCCACGCGCCATTAACCTGATGTGACGGGGAGTGGCAATAGTGATCGCCCGCCAGGCGGCGGGGCTGTTGCCACGACCCCATGACCAAGCCCACGTCATTGGAAGCACGGCTACAGTACTCAGCAGTCGGCAAGACCCGCCAGCAGCGGACACGGCCTGTCGGTGCCGTACCAGACCAATCGGCGGGGCCCGCCAGTCAGCGGGCCCCAGTAGTTGGAGGAGAAGACGGAGGCCGAAGACACTGACGGCTGGGCCCGCACCCGGCCGGATTACGATTGTACCCCTGGGGGTAGGCCTATATAAAGCCCCCAGGGCACCCATGTAAAGGGTTCGGATCCATTTAGCACTAGACTAGGTCATATAGGAAGGAGAGAGCTAACCCAGCCTTCTCCTACCTCCAGGAAACAGCTCAAGGAGCAACCGTGTACACACTTTGCCATAGTGATCATGCGGAGACCCCACAGAGCAGCAGTAGGGGTATTATCTCCCAGAGAGCCCCGAAGCTGGGTAAGATTCGCCAGCGTACATGCCTTCGGCTCATCCCATTTCCAGGCACCGGCGATGTTCTACTCGCCCCCACCATGATAAGCCATCCTTTGGCATATGTCGCACCCAACCCCCGACATTTGGCGCCCACCGTGGGGCCAAGTGCGCCGTCGTCCGGAGATCTGTTCTGGACGGGAACCCTTTTCCTCCCTGGCGAGCGTAACCAGCCCGGCACGCCAGACGGAGTTTGCGCTGACGCGCTGCACGGTGCTGAGATCGCCTGCACAGCCAGCTGCCTCGCCGATCTTGTCGGCGAGGTTCGCCTCTCCGACGAGCCTGCATCTGACGCAGGCACGGGCGGCCCCGAGAGCCTCCTCGTGGACCTCCTTGATCAACTCCACGTCACCGGTGAGCCTTCCGTGGATTTGGAGTCTGTAGGCTCCACCGACCCGATGCTGGTCGACTCCGACACCGCGTCGCTCGACGCGTTCCCCACCAACGTGGTGGTCTACGACGAGACACTCCCTTGCGCGGAGAGCGACGGAAGCACTGTCACTGAGGTGCTCGTCATCAGTCATGACGAGCATCCCGACGGAGGAGCGCATGACCCACTCGGTGCGGCACTGCAAGACCTGACTGCGCCTATTCCAGAAGATGCTGACGCGGAGACGTTGGAGGCGCGCCGCCTTCAGCTCGTTGAAGGCGCGAAGAAGTTGGCTAGCATGAGACGCTTGTCAGAAGCCTACCAGCATGAGATGGATCGCGCTGTGGGTGCCTCGCCAGCCCCAGTTGGGCCCAGCTGCCTAGGTGTGGTCCAGCAGCGCGGCGTAGCCATCGCCAACCTGTTCGGGGCGAATCGCCCTATGTACACCACACCTGCGGAGAACATTCGAGCCGCCCAGGCGGCGGCGGATGAGCTGGACAACTTCGAGGGTGAAGAGCATCGCCTGATGATGGAGCGAGTCCAGCGGCTCCTCGAGACGGCTGCCATGCAGAACGAGGCCGGCTGCCGCACAGAGGCGCCGTAGCGACAAAATGACGATCCGCCTCCACGCCGAGATCAAGGCGCGACATCTCGGACGCCGACTGGCAGTGCCCGAGGTAGGAAGGACAAGGAGCCGGCTGTCAGCCATAGTCGGACTCGCATTACCATAGAGCGCGACCAAGATGGCCGCCCGAGAGCAGTGGAATGACGGGGCAACTGCCCGCCTCCTCTTCCTCGCAAGGAAAGGCGAGTCTCTCCGCCGCCTGTTGACCATCCGACTCTCGGCGACCACCTTGGCCGCCGAGAGGGAGTCAGGGAAAATGACGCTCGCCACCGGATCGACCGACTTCATCGATCCCTGGTGCTGGAAGAAGAAGATGAGTTGGGTCTGCCTTGTTTTGGGCCCCGCATTTGAGACGAGCCCTTTCCGGAAGGGCTCACGCTCCCAAGAGACATGACCAAGTACACCGGCTCCGTGAAGCCGGAGGACTGGTTGGTTGACTACTCCACGGCCGTCAGCATAGCTAACGGCAACAAGCGTGTTGCCGTAAAATACGTTCCGCTCATGCTCCAGGGCACGGCCCGGACATGGCTGAACAGCTTGAAGCCCCGCAGCATCAATAGCTGGGTCGACTTCACCGATGCATTCGTCCGCAACTTCACAAGCACGTACCAGCGTCCTCCCAAGCCTCGTCAGCTTTCCTTATGCGTGCAAGGCCCCAACGAGTCGACTCGCGACTACCTCACGCGTTGGGCCGAGCTCCGAAACTCTTGTGAGGGCGTGCACGAGGTGCAGGCTATCGAGTACTTCACCGCCGGGTGCAGAGAAGGCACCCTCCTCAAGAACAAGCTCCTTTGCAATGAGCCAGAAACCCTCGATGAGCTGCTGATCATAGCAGACAAGTACGCCACGGCCGACTCCTCCATCAAGGCGGAGATTCAAGTTAGCGTGACTGGCAAACTGGCCCCTCGGGCTCCTAGAACTCCGGCTGGAGACGCCAGTCGGCTGCAACAGCAGAGCGACCACAAGCGCAAGGCCCCACAGCCGGCTTCTAGCAGTCGACAGGTGGCGACAGTCGAAGACCAGCAACCGGATGGGCAGCCTCCACCCAAGCGACAGAAAGGCGGCAAGCCCAACTGGTTGCCAGCTTTCTCATACGAGCAGACTCTAGATGGCCCTTGCAAGTTCCATAGCGGCGCGGAGCCGTCGAATCACACCACCCGAAAGTGCCACTGGCTCACCAGGATCGCCAAAGGAGACGGCCTCCTGCCTCCCCCGCCTGCTGGGCAGCAGCCTCCGCCTCCCCCCCAACAGCCGGCTGTCAGGCCAGTCGGCGCAGTACAAGACAAGTACCCCGAAGAGCACGGAGCCTACGTGATATTTACCAACGTGGCTGATGACCGACGTAGCAGGCGGCTGCAACAACAAGAGGTGAATGCGGTAGCATCAGAGACACCAGAATTCATGCACTTGTCCGAGAGGCCTATCAGTTGGAGCAGGGCTGATCACCCAGAGGTGATGCCGAGTTCGGGCTCTTGTGCCTTGGTCCTGGAAGCCACCTTTGCCACGGATAGGCGAGCTGCTCGCTTCTCGCGAGTTCTGATAGACGGAGGCAGCAGCATCAACATCCTGTATAAGGACACCATGGAGAAATTAGGAATCAAGCAAAGACAGCTTCAGAACAGCCGGACTGTGTTCCACGGTATTGTTCCTCGCCTTTCTTGCTCACCAATCGGCGAGATCTTGTTGGACGTCCTCTTTGGAGAGAAAGATCACTTCCGTCGAGAGTCAGTTTGGTTTGAGGTGGAGGGTCTCGAGAACCCATATCATGCATTACTTGGCCGACCTGCCCTGTCCAAGTTCATGGCGGTCCCCCACTACGCCTACCTCAAGATGAAGATGCCTAGCTCCAAGGGGATTCTGACCGTAGCCGGCGACTACCGGAAGTCGTCTGCCTGTGCGGCTGAGAGTAGTCGGTTGGCCGAGTCCCTAGTGATTGCAGCCGAGAAGCGGCTCCTTGACCGGGTTGTGGCGATGGCCGGCAAGCAGCTAGAGGTGTCGCCCAACCCCAAGGAGTCGGAGGCTGAAGGTTCGTTCAAGCCGGCCAAAGAGATAAATAAGATACCCTTGGATCCGGAGCACCCGGAGAGGTACGTTGTCGTAGGCGCAGACCTCGACAGAAAATAGGAAGGCGAGCTCGTCGATTTCCTCTACGAGAATCGGGATATCTTCGCATGGTCCCCCAAAGACATGCCGGGTGTACCGACGGAATTCGCCGAGCACAAGTTACATGTCCGATCTGATGCAAAGCCAGTCAAGCAGCCCTTGCGCCGCTTATCAGAAGAAAAGAGAAGAGTTGTCGGAGAAGAGATAGCCTGACTCCTGGCAGCTGGCTTCATTATGGAGGTGTTCTTTCCCGAGTGGCTAGCCAACCCGGTCCTTGTACTGAAGAAGAATAAGCAGTGGTGAATGTGTATCGACTACACAAGCCTCAACAAGGCTTGCTCCAAGGACCCGTTTGCTTTGCCGAGAATCGATCAGGTGATAGACTCCACAGCCGGATGCGAGCTGCTGAGCTTCTTGGATGCATATTCAGGATATCACTTGATCAAGCTAAACCCGGATGATAGACTAAAGACCGCCTTCATCACACCATTCGGAGCCTTCTGCTATCTAACCATGACGTTCGGCTTAAGGAATGCCGGCGCCACCTTTCCGCGTTGCATGCAGAAATGCCTCCTCAAGCAACTCGGCAGGAACGCCCATGTCTACGTGGACGATGTGGTGGTGAAGACGGAGAAGCGTGGAACACTGCTGGAAGACCTCAAGGAGACCTTTGAGAACCTGCGCCGATTCCAGATCAAGCTCAACCCTAAGAAGTGCGTCTTTGGAGTACCAACCGGCCAACTCCTTGGTTTCCTGGTCTCTAAGCACGGCATAGAGTGCAACCCTGCAAAGATCAAGGCCATTGAGAGGATGGAGGTACCCAGCCAACTGTTGGACGTGCAAAAGTTCACTGGCTGCTTGGCGTCCATCAGCCGATTCATCAGTCGGCTGGGCGAGAAAGCTCTCCCCTTATACCAGCTCATGAAGAAGACCACTTTTTTCGAGTGGAACCACAAGGCGGACGAAGCCTTTCTTCAGTTGAAGAAGATGTTGACTATTCCACCCGTTCTGGCGGCTCCGACACCTAAGGAGCCCATGCTCATGTACATCGCCGCCACCAGCCGGGTAGTTAGCATGGTCATTGTAGTAGAACGCAAGGAGGAAGGCAAGGCACTACTTGTCCAGAGACCGGTATATTACCTGAGCGAAGTGCTGTCGACCTCCAAGCAGAACTACCCCCACTACCAGAAGATGTGCTATGGCGTGCACTTTTGCCGCCAAGAAGTTGAAGCCTTACTTTCAAGAGCACCCAATCACTATGGTCTGCACGGCCCCACTGGCCGAGATCATCGGAAGCCGAGATGCCTCTGGCCGAGTGGCCAAATGGGCCATAGAGTTGGCTCCTTACACCATCTACTACCATCCCCGCACCGCCATCAAGTCACAGGCATTGGCCGACTTCCTCGTCGACTGGGCCGAGACCCAGTATCTACCACCAGCGCCCGACTCCACCCATTGGTGGATGCATTTCGACGGCTCCAAAATGCGCACCGGCTTAGGAGTCGGCGTTGTCCTCACTTCTCCTAAAGGCGACAAGCTCAAATACGCACTGCAAATCCACTTTGCCGCCTCCAACAATGTTGCCGAATACGAGGCGCTCATTCACGGACTCCGGCTTGCCAAAGAGCTTGGCATTCGCCGGATCCTGTGTTATGGCGACTCGGATTTAGTGGTCCAGCAGTCGTACGGCGATTGGGACGCCAAAGATGCAAACATGGCGAGTTACCGTTTCCTCGTGCAGCACCTCAGTGGATATTTCGAGGGGTGAAAGTTCCTCCATGTGCCAAGGAACGACAACGAACAAGCAGACGCCCTGGCACGAATCGGCTCCACCCGCCAGGCAATACCATCCGGCGTCGCCCTTCAGCGCCTCCTTAAGCCGTCTGTCAAGCCTTCACCAGAATTAGACTCCATCTTTGTGCCAGCTCC
Organism: Triticum dicoccoides; assembly: GCF_002162155.2. Taxonomy (NCBI): domain Eukaryota; kingdom Viridiplantae; phylum Streptophyta; class Magnoliopsida; order Poales; family Poaceae; genus Triticum; species Triticum dicoccoides. The sequence continues at coordinate 89,486,688 of NC_041380.1, read as the reverse complement.
CCCCGAAGAAGTTAGATCCGACTCCAGAGCCCCAGCAGACGGTACGAGGATTTTGACAGATGGCTCCAAAGCCGCCACAGTCGAAGCTGGCCTGAAGATTCCAGGACTCGGCCCGACGGCTGCACCAGTCGGCCCAGAGACTTCATTAATCCAGCAAGAGGTCGCTGACTCCAGCCTGCTGCCTCCCGGCCCAGCCGCCCTCGTCCAAGTCGCAGTTCTGGCAGTCGAAGAAATAGCAGCACCCTCATGGGCATAGGCCATCCTCAAATTCATGGTGAGCAAAGAGCTGCCGACTGATGAGACCTCGGCTCGGCAAGTACAACGCCGAGCGCCAGCCTACACCATAGTCAACAGAGAGCTGGTTAGGCGCAGCGTCACTGGTGTCTACCAGCGCTGCATAGAGCCAGAGCAAGGCCAAGCAATTCTCAAAGACATCCATCAAGGCGAGTGCGGCCACCATGCGGCTTCAAGAGCACTCGTCGCCAAAGCTTTTCGGCACGGTTTCTTCTGGCCGACTGCCTTAGAAGAGGGCAAGGAATTGGTCCAAAAATGCAAAGGGTGCCAGAAGTTCCACTCCAAGCCGCATCAGCCGGCTTCTGCACTCAAGACCATCCCCATTGCCTGGCCCTTCGCCGTTTGGGGCCTAGACTTGGTGGGACCATTCAAGATGGCATGAGGTGTCTTAACTCACTTACTTGTCGCGGTGGACAAGTTCACCAAGTGGATAGAAGCAAAGCCAATCAAAAAACTGAATGGTCCAACTGCCGTGACTTTCATCTCCGACATCACAATTCGGTACAGCGTACCACACAACATCATCACCAACAACGGCACAAATTTTGCCAAAGGCGCCTTGGCCCATTTCTGCGCGACACAGGGCATCCGACTGGACTTAGAGTCCGTTTCCCATCCGCAATCAAACGGACATGTGGAGCGGGTAAACGGCCTCATCCTGTCCGGCATCAAGACCTGGTTGGTCGAGCCTCTGGAGCGCTCGGCTGGCTGCTGGCTCGATGAGTTGCCAGCCGTCCTCTAGAGTCTGCGCACGACTCCGAACAAGTCAACCGGCTTCACGCCTTTCTTCCTCGTCTACGGTGCTGAAGCCGTCGTCCCAACGGACATAGAGTTCGACTCCCCGTGAGTCACCATGTACACCGAGGAGGAAGCAAAATAAGCACGTCAAGACGATGTCGATCTGCTGGAAGAGGGCCGGCTGTTGGCACTCAGCTGGTCCAGCATCTATCAGCAGAGCCTGCGCCGATACTACAACAGGAAGGTCAGGCCGAGATCTTTCCAAGAGGGCGACCTTGTGCTCCGACTGATCCAGCGAACAGCCGGCCAGCACAAGCTATCGGCGCCTTGGGAAGGCCCTTTCATCATCAGCAAAGTGCTGGGCAACGACTCCTACTACCTGATTGATGCTCAGAAGCCCCGAGCACGCAAGAGGGAAGACTCCGGCAAAGACACAGAGCGGCCATGGAATGCAAATCTCCTGAGAAGATTTTACAGTTGATGCAGTATGTACCATGCTACCTTTTGTATTAAAATACTAAGACTTCAGGCACCCCGAGACGAGCTCGGGGACTGCCCTCTTTTGTCTGTATGATAAGAATTATGCCTACGAGTATGTTACTCTTTGTTATGCCGCTTGGCACCGGGCTCGACTAGTCGGCCTGGGGACTTGCCGCCTTACACTATGAAATGCTTCCTGCAGCCGGACAAGTAGTGTGTGGCGCCTAAGCCATCTCCTGTCAGAAGCCGCAGCTCGTAGAGCGACTGTCTGGTGGGCAGGAGTTAGGTAGAATGGGCGTTCACATGAAAAATGGCTAAGGACTCAAAGCATAAAACATAGCTTAAGCCGGTTTTCAGCCTTTCCTTTTCTTTTCGCAAACCGACTATTGAGCAGTCGGCTCGCTGCCTTCTATTCAACTTGCTAAAAAAACTCTAAAACGGCTAAGTACTTGCCTTCCCAAAGTAGCCAAGCATTTGATCCAACGGCAGTCCACAGAGCGGCTGTCCGACGGGCAAGACGACAACTAAGGGAAGGCGGCAAAGGAAAAAGCCAAAAGAGGAATGAGCAAGAAAAGATAGAATTCGGATAAATACTTACATAACATAGGCCCTTGGCCGAATCCTCGAGCAGAAGTTCAAAATACACCCCGTGGGTGGAATTGTGCGAATTAACAAGTTCTTCAAAGATTACTAAAGCATATAAAATAAAGATAAGGCGGCAACTTAGGAAGCGGCAGACGGATTCGGAGGGTCAGAGGAGACGGCAGCGTCAGGCGTTGGGGCGGCCGGCTGGGCAGTCTCGGCTTGATCGCCTCCGGCGGCAGTCGGCTCGGTCGCACGCGGCTCGTTGCTGGAGGCGCGGTCGAGCTAAGGCTGGCCGTCCGCTCCGTCTTCTGGAGCTTCCGTCTCGCCTCCGTCCTCCGCCTCGCCTTCCTCCTCGACGCTGGAGCCGATCACCTCCGCCAAGTCCTCGCCGTAGTCTGGGTTCATCCCAAACCACTCTGGTGGTACCTCCTCGCCATCTTCAGCCCGCTCGAGAACGAAGATGCTGGTGTCGGTGTACTCGGCGATCGCCGCGGCATGCTTGACGAGGGTGTCTTCTGCGGCTGCCAGCTCTGGCTGGGCCTCTGACCGGAGTGTGGCCAGCCGGTCTAGGTCCGGCCCCGGATACCACGCCTTGACGAACTCCAAGGCCCGGCGCGCTCCAGCTCGGGCCGAGGAACCTTTCCAGGTCTCAAGACAACCAGCCGCGACCTCTAGCCAGTTGGCAGTCCGACTGGGGGTGCGCGGAGCCTGCATGTCTGGCCACAAGGCAGCAATCGCCTGGGCGCAGACATGTTGAAGCCGGCGCAGCATCCGGTGAGCCGGCCGAAGGCGAGCCTCGATGCTTAGGATATGCTCATCAAGGGTTCGGGGGGCGTCGGTGGCGATCTCTACGCCTTCCGCCCTCCGAACTTCACGGTCAGCCTCGATGGCTTGGATGGCGGCCTACGAGTGCCCAGGGAAGAAGTCTGCCAAGACGAAAGAATGAAGAAGCAAGTCAAAAATCAGGAATCGGCTCGACTTATAGTCGGCAGCTCAAAGAAAGAAAGTAAAGAAACTCACCATCAATGATGTCTTCAATCTCGTGGAAGCCGGAGGCCAGCAATGCCTCCTTGTCAGACCAGGAGAAGCGCTCGCTTGCGAACTCGACCAGGAGGGCGGTCTCCATTTCTTCCGCCTCCTTCTGCGTCTTCTTGAGCAGATCCTGTTGTTCTGCCAATTGTGCGGCCAGCTGATCATGCTCTGCGGCGAGCTTGCTGCACTCCTCCCCCTTGGCACGCAATGCGGACTTGGATTCGCTCAGCTGCTGTTGAAGAGCAGCATTGGCCTCTGAAGAGAAGGAAGTAAGAAGGCGTTAAGTCATAAATAAAGAAGGTTGCCAGGGAGATCCGGCCCGACTGCTCAGCAGTCGGCCCGAATCTCGGGGACTGCAGCCCGCGGGTGCGCTAGCGCGCCCCCACAAAGAAGAAAAAGGACTCACTCCGGCTCTCCGACAAGTCGGCGGTCCGCTTGCCCAGCTCTTCAACGTTGCGGTTGAAGGCAGTGACATGGAGGTTGTGGTAGTCCTGCGACAAGTATTTCAGACAAAAGTTAGTACCTGGAACTCACCAATTGGAGTTCCGGGCCGCCTGCTCAGCAGCCGGCCCGAAACTCGGGGACTACACCCAGTGGGTGCGCTGGCTGCCCCCACAGAGAGGAACAAGAAAACAAGGACCAAAGAGAAAGCATACCCGGACGGCTGCCCGCGACGCTAGGTACGCCTTGGTGCAGTTCCGGATGGCGTCGCCCTCAGCTCGCAGCTTCGTCTGGACGTCCATAAGAGCCTGGTTCAGCAGCCCCGTGCCGCCTCCTTGCACCCACCCAATGGGCGCGGCGCTCGTCGCTTCGGCGTCTGGGATCGCCGAGCTGGCGGTGCCGGTCTCCAGGGTGCGTGGCCCCGAAGTCGCCTTCTCAAGACGGCGGCGCGTTGGTGAGACGACTTGAAGGAGTAGCCTCGCCATGGCCTCATCTTCAGTCGGCGGCACCGGCGGGTCTGCCGGCTGTTTGCCTTGCGAGCTCCCAGACGGTGGCGGAGGTGGCGGTGGAACGATCACGTCTGGCATGGAGGAGTCGCCGCCTTCCCTCTCCATGATGGGGTTCCCGCCACCGGCTTCCCTAGTCTGCCCCGCGAACTCCGGAGGCGGCGGCGCAGAGTTCAGCGGGGTGACGAACACCGCCGATTGGCAGTGCGCGGCCTCCTCAGCCTGCCATTTCGTCGCGACGGCGGCTTCGGCCTCCGCCAGTTTCTTCTTGGTGGAGGCCTCCGTCTTATCGGCCTCCACCTTCTCCAGGTGGGCGGCCTCTTCCTCGTTGCGCTTCTTCTGCGCCTTCCGCTCCGTCGCCTCCCGGAGGTCGTCGGCAGGGTCAACCCGCCGTGTGGTGGCGGACGTCTCCGCTGACCCCATGACGGAGGCGGCGACAACCCTCTCAAGAGTGAGGGGATCTCAAGAGTGAGGGGAGCCCTGAAGTGAGGAAAGAAAGTAAAAGACTCAGACAAAAGCCACAAAGAAAGAATAAAGCGTTAAGACGGAATACTCACGCGGAGACCAGTGGCGGCTTCTTTACTTCCTTGCGGAAGTGGATGGCCTTCGCGGCCGCTTCGTCCCGCTTGGTCGCCGCAGCCGAACTCTTGGGCTTCTTCGGCCGACTGCCGAACAAGGTCGGCACGGCCCTACGCTTCTTCCCGCCGCCTGGAGCACCCGGCGCGGCAGAAGAGCCCGCGCCGGGATGGCTGGCTCCTGGCCAGTGGCGAGGGGCGACCTCCTCATCATCATCAGGCCAGTCCTCTGGACTAGCCCCGAGCCGCGGGCCGCCTCCTCCCTCGACATCGTCTTCCAAAGCCGTCGCCCCCAGATCGGGGTCGTCGACATCGCTGTCCGCCCGGTCGGCAAGGAACTCGCGGGCCGGCACTGTGGTGCCGGCTGGTGGATGGAGGAGGGGATTCTGACCAAAACCGACTGGTCTGGTCGGACAAAACAAACTCGGCAAGAAAGAAGACAATTCAAAGAAGAAAGAAAAGGCAACTCACTGTGGGTGGGGGGTTGGCGCGTGTTGGGGAACGTTGCAGAAAATTAAAATTTTTCCGACGGTTTCACCAAGATCCATCTATGAGTTCATCTAAGCAACGAGTCAAGGGAGAGAGTTTGCATCTACATACCACTTGTAGATCACGAGCGGAAGCTTGCCAAGGAGATGGTGATGATGGAGTCGTACTCGAACGTGATTCAGATCACCGATGTCCTAGTGCTGAACGGACAGCACCTCCGCGTTCAACACAGGTACGGGACGGGAGACGTCTCCTCCGTCTTGATCCAGCAAGGAGGAAGGATAGGTTGAGGAAGGCAGCTCCAACGGCAGCACGACGGCGTGGTGCAGTTGACGCGGCAGTATTCCGACAGGGCTTCGCCAAGCACGTACGGAGGAGGAGATGTGTTGGGGAGGGGAGGGGCTGCGCCTTGAGTTATGGTGTATTGCAGCCCTCCCCTCACCCCTCTATATATAGGGGAAAGGGCAAAGGGGGGCCGGCCCTCTAGGGAAAACCCTAGGGGGGGCGGCGGCCAAGGGGTGGGGGGCTTGCCCCCCCAAGCAAAGGGGGTGCGCCCCCTTTAGGGTTTCCCCCCCACCCCTAGGCGCATGGGCCCAAGGAGGGGGGCGCGCCAAGCCCACTAGGGGCTGGCTGCTATACCCACGCAGCCCAAGTGGCCCTCCGGGAGGGGTGGCCCCTCCCGGTGGACCCCCGGAACCCTTCCGGTGGTCCCCGTACAATACCGGTATAACCCCGAAACTTTCCGGTGCCCGTTTAACAACTTCCCATATATAAAACTTTACCTCTGGACCATTCCGGAACTCCTCGTGACGTCCGGAATCTCATCCGGGACTCCAACAACATTCGGTAGTCACATACTAGTCTTCCTAATAACCCTAGCGTCACCGAACCTTAAGTGTGTAGACCCTACGGGCTCGGGAGACATGCAGACATGACCGAGACCACTCTCGGGCAATAACCAACAGCGGGGTCTGGATACCCATGTTGGCTCCCACACGCTCCTCGATGATTTCATCGGTTGAACCACGATGTCGAGGATTCGATCAAACCCTGTATACAATTCCCTTTGTCAATCGGTACGTTACTTGCCCGAGACTCGATCGTCGGTATCCCAATACCTTGTTCAGTCTCGTTACCGGCAAGTCACTTTACTCGTACCGTAATGCATGATCCCGTGGCCAACACATTGGTCACCTTGAGCTCATTATGATGATGCATTACCGAGTGGGCCCAGAGATACCTCTCCGTCATACGGAGTGACAAATCCCAGTCTCGATCCGCATAAAACAATAGATACTTTCGGAGATACCTGTAGTGCACCTTTATAGTCACCCAGTTACGTTGTGACGTTTGATACACCCAAAGCACTCCTACGGTATCCAGGAGTTACACGCTCTCATGGTCAAAGGAAGAGATACTTGACATTGGCAAAGCTCTAGCAAACGAACTACACGATCTTTGTGCTATGCTTAGGATTGGGTCTTGTCCATCACATCATTCTCCTAATGATGTGATCCCGTCATCAACGACATCCAATGTCGATAGCCAGGAAACCATGACTATCTGTTGATCACAACGAGCTAGTCAACTAGAGGCTCACTAGGGACATATTGTGGTCTTTGTATTCACACGTGTATTACGATTTCCGGATAATACAGTTATAGCATGAATAAAAGACAATTATCATGAACATAGAAATATAATAATACTTTTATTATTGCCTCTAGGGCATATTTCCAACAGTCTCCCACTTGCACTAGAGTCACTAATCTAGTTACATTGTGATGAATCGAACACCCATAGAGTTTTGGTGTTGATCATGTTTAGCTCGCGAGAGAGGTTTAGTCAACGGATCAGCGACATTCAGATCCGTGTGTACTTTGCAAATTTCTATGTCTCCATCTTGAACATTTTCACGGATGGAGTTGAAACGACGCTTGATGTGCCTGGTCTTCTTGTGAAACCTGGGCTCCTTAGCAAGGGCAATAGCTCCAGTGTTGTCACAGAAGAGTTTGATTGGCCCCGACGCATTGGGTATGACTCCTAGGTCGGTGATGAACTCCTTCACCCAAATAGCTTCATGCGCTGCCTCCGAGGCTGCCATGTACTCCGCTTCACATGTAGATCCCGCCACGACGCTCTGCTTGCAGCTGCACCAGCTTACTGCTCCACCATTCAACATATACACGTATCTGGTTTGTGACTTAGAGTCATCCAGATCTGTGTCGAAGCTAGCGTCGACGTAACCCTTTACGACGAGCTCTTCGTCACTTCCATAAACGAGAAACATGTCCTTTGTCCTTTTCAGGTACTTCAGGATATTCTTGACCGCTGTCCAGTGTTCCTTGCCGGGATTACTCTGGTATCTTGCTACCAAACTTACGGCAAGGTTTACATCAGGTCTGGTACACAGCATGGCATACATAATAGATCCTATGGCTGAAGCATAGGGGATGATACTCATCTCTTCTTTATCTTTTGCCATGGTCGGTGACTGAGCCGAGCTCAGTCTCACACCTTGTAACATAGGCAAGAACCCCTTCTTGGACTGATCCATTTTGAACCTCTTCAAAATCTTATCAAGGTATGTGCTTTGTGAAAGACCTATGAGGCGTCTCGATCTATCTCTATAGATCTTGATGCCTAATATATAAGCAGCTTCTCCAAGGTCCTTCATTGAAAAACATTTGTTCAAGTAGGCCTTAATGCTGTCCAGAAATTCTATATTATTTCCCATCAAGAGTATGTCATCCACATATAATATGAGAAATGCTACAGAGCTCCCACTCACTTTCTTGTAAACGCAGGCTTCTCCATAAGTCTGCATAAACCCAAACGCTTTGATCATCTCATCAAAGCGAATATTCCAACTCCGAGATGCTTGCACCAGCCCATAAATGGATCGCTGGAGCTTGCATACTTTGTTAGCGTTCTTAGGATCGACAAAACCTTCTGGCTGCATCATATACAGCTCTTCCTTAATATGCCCGTTAAGGAATGCCGTTTTGACGTCCATCTGCCATATCTCATAATCATAGTATGCGGCAATTGCTAACATGATTCGGACGGACTTAAGCTTCGCTACGGGAGAGAATGTCTCGTCGTAGTCAATCCCTTGAACTTGTCGATAACCCTTAGCGACAAGTCGAGCTTTATAGATGGTAACATTTCCATCCGCGTCCGTCTTCTTCTTAAAGATCCATTTGTTTTCTATTGCTCGCCGATCATCAGGCAAGTCAGTCAAAGTCCATACTTTTTTTTCATACATGGATTCTATCTCGGATTTCATGGCTTCTAGCCATTTGTTGGAATCTGGGCCCGCCATCGCTTCTTCATAGTTCGAAGGTTCACCGTTGTCTAACAACATGATTTCCAGGACAGGGTTGCCGTACAACTCTGGTGCGGAACGTGTCCTTGTGGACCTACGAAGTTCAGTAGCAAATTGATCCGAAGTACCTTGATCATCATCATTGGTTTCCTCTTCAGTTGGTGTGGGCATCACAGGAACATTTTCCTGAGCTGCACCACTATCCCGTTCGAGAGGTAGTACTTCATCGAGTTCTACTTTCCTCCCACTTACTTCTTTCGAGAGAAACTCTTTTTCCAGAAAGCATCCGTTCTTGGCAACAAAGATTTTGCCCTCGGATCTTAAGTAGAAGGTATACCCGACAGTTTCCTTAGGGTATCCTATGAAGACGCATTTTTCCGACTTGGGTTCGAGCTTTTCAGGTTGAAGTTTCTTGACATAAGCATCGCATCCCCAAACTTTTAGAAACGACAGCTTAGGTTTCTTCCCAAACCATAATTCATACGGTGTCGTCTCAACGGATTTAGACGGCGCCCTATTTAAAGTGAATGTAGCTGTCTCTAGAGCGTATCCCCAAAATGACAGCGGTAAATCGGTAAGAGACATCATAGACCGCACCATATCCAATAGAGTGCGATTACGACGTTTGGACACACCGTTTCGCTGAGGTGTTCCAGGCGGCGTGAGTTGTGAAACGATTCCACATTTCCTTAAGTGTGTGCCAAATTCGTGACTTAAATATTCTCCTCCACGATCTGATCGTAGGAACTTTATCTTTCGGTCACGTTGATTCTCCACCTCATTCTGAAATTCCTTGAACTTTTCAAAGGTCTCAGACTTGTGTTTCATTAAGTAGACATACCCATATCTACTTAAGTCATCAGTGAGAGTGAGAACATAACGATATCCTCCGCGAGCCTCAACGCTCATTGGACCGCACACATCGGTATGTATGATTTCCAACAAGTTGGTTGCTCGCTCCATTGTTCCGGAGAACGGAGTCTTGGTCATTTTGCCCATGAGGCATGGTTCGCACGTGTCAAACGATTCATAATCAAGAGACTCCAAAAGTCCATCAGCATGGAGCTTCTTCATGCGCTTGACACCAATGTGACCAAGGCGGCAGTGCCACAAGTATGTGGGACTATCATTATCAACTTTACATCTTTTGGCATCTACACTATGAACATGTGTAATATTACGCTCGAGATTCATTAAGAATAAACCATTGACCATCGGAGCATGACCATAAAACATATCTCTCATATAAATCAAACAACCATTATTCTCGGACTTAAATGAGTAGCCATCTCGTATTAAACGAGATCTAGATACAATGTTCATGCTCAAACTTGGCACTAAATAACAATTATTAAGGTTCAAAACTAATTCCGTAGGTAAATGTAGAGGCAGCGTGCCGACGGCGATCACATCGACTCTGGAACCATTCCCGACGCGCATCGTCACCTCGTCCTTCGCCAGTCTCTGTTTATTCCGCAGCTCCTGCTGTGAGTTACAAATATGAGCAACGGCACCGGTATCAAATACCCAGGAGTTACTACGAGTTCTGGTAAGGTACACATCAATTACATGTATATCAAATATACCTTTGGTGTTGCCGGCCTTCTTATCCGCTAAGTATTTGGGGCAGTTCCGCTTCCAGTGACCCTTCCCCTTGCAATAAAAGCACTCAGTCTCTGGCTTGGGTCCATTCTTTGACTTCTTCCCGGTAACTGGCTTACCAGGCGCGGCAACCTCCTTGCCGTCCTTCTTGAAGTTCTTCTTACCCTTGCCCTTCTTGAACTTAGTGGTCTTATTGACCATCAACACTTGATGTTCTTTCTTGATTTCAACCTCTGCTGACTTCAGCATAGAAAATACTTCAGGAATGGTCTTTACCATCCCCTGCATATTGTAGTTCATCACAAAGCTCTTGTAGCTTGGTGGGAGCGACTGGAGGATTCTGTCAATGACCGCCTCATCTGGGAGGTTAATATTCTGCTGGGTCATACGGTTGTGCAACCCAGACATCTTGAGTATGTGCTCACTGACAGAACTATTTTCCTCCATCTTACAACTGTAGAACTTGTCGGAGACATCATATCTCTCGACCCGGGCGTGAGCTTGAAAAACTAGTTTCAGTTCTTCGAACATCTCATATGCTTCGTGATGCTCAAAACGCTTTTGGAGCCCCGGTTCTAAGCTGTAAAGCATGCCGCACTGAACGAGGGAGTAATCATCAACACGAGACTGCCAAGCATTCATAATGTCTTGGTTCTCTGGGACGGGAGCGTCACCTAGCGGTCCTTCTAGGACATATTATTTCCTGGCAGCTATGAGGATGATCCTCAGATTCCGGACCCGGTCCGTATAGTTGCTGCTATCATCTTTCAGCTTGGTTTTCTCTAGGAACGCGTTGAAGTTCATGTTGACATTAGCGTTGGCCATTGATCTACAAGACATATTTGCAAAGGTTTTAGACTAAGTTCATGATAATAAAGTTCTAATCAAATTATGAACTCCCACTTAGATTAGACATCCCTCTAGTCATCTAAGTGTTACACGATCCGAGTCGACTAGCCCATGTTCGATCATCACGTGAGACGGACTAGTCATCATCGGTGAACATTCTCATGTTGATCGTATCTTTCATACGACTCGTGTTCGACCTTTCGGTCTCCGTGTTCCGAGGCCATGTCTGCACATGCTAGGCTCGTCTAGTTAACCCTAAGTGTTTTCGCTGTGTAAAACTGTCTTACACCCGTTGTATGTGAACGTAAGAATCCATCACACCCGATCATCACGTGGTGCTTAGAAGCGACGAACTGTAGCAACGTTGCACAGTTAGGGGAGAACACTTCTTGAAATTTTGTAAGGGATCATCTTATTTACTACCGTCATCCTATGTAAACAAGATGCATAAACATAATAAACATCACATGCAATTATATAGTTGTGACATGATATGGCCAATATCATATAGCTCCATTGATCTCCATCTTCGGGGCTCCATGATCATCTTGTCACCGGCTTGACACCATGATCTCCATCATCGTGTCTTCATGAAGTTGTCACGCCAACGACTACTTCTACTTCTATGACTAACGCGTTTAGCAATGAAGTAAAGTAAGTTACATGGCGTTCTTCAATGACACGCAGGTCATACAAAAAATAAAGACAACTCCTATGGCTCCTGCCGGTTGTCATACTCATCGACATGCAAGTCGTGAATCCTATTACAAAGAACATGATCTCATAAATCAAAATTCATCATTCATCACAACTTCTGGCCATATCACATCACTTGATCAATCGCTGCAAAAACAAGTTAGACGTCCTCTAATTGTTGTTGCATCTTTTACGTGGCTGCAATTGGGTTCTAGCAAGAACGTTTTCTTACCTACGAATAACCACAACGTGATTTTTGTCAACTTCTATTTACCCTTCATAAGGGCCCTTTTCATTGAATCCGCTCCAACTAAAGTGGGAGAGACAGACACCCGCCAGCCACCTTATGCAACTAGTGCATGTTAGTCGGTGGAACCGGTCTCACGTAAGCGTACGTGTAAGGTTGGTCCGGGCCGCTTCATCCCACAATACTGCCGAAGCAAGAAAAGACTAGTAGAGGCAAGTAAGATGAAAAGATCCACGCCCACAACAAAATTGTGTTCTACTCGTGCAAAGAGAACTACACATAGACCTAGCTCTGATACCACTGTTGGGGAACGTTGCAGAAAATTAAAAATTTTCCTACGGTTTCACCAAGATCCATCTATGAGTTCATCTAAGCAACGAGTCAAGGGAGAGAGTTTGCATCTACATGCCACTTATAGATCACGAGCGGAAGCTTGCCAAGGAGATGGTGATGATGGAGTCGTACTCGAACGTGATTCAGATCACCGATGTCCTAGTGCTGAACGGACAGCACCTCCGCGTTCAACACACGTACGGGACGGGAGACGTCTCCTCCATCTTGATCCAGCAAGGAGGAAGGAGAGGTTGAGGAAGGCAGCTCCAACGGCAGCACGACGGCGTGGTGCAGTTGACGCGGCAGTATTCCGACAGGGCTTTGCCAAGCACGTACGGAGGAGGAGATGTGTTGGGGAGGGGAGGGGCTGCGCCTTGAGTTATGGTGTATTGCAGCCCTCCCCTCACCCCTCTATATATAGGGGAAAGGGCAAAGGGGGGCCGTCCCTCTAGGGAAAACCCTAGGGGGGGGGGCGGCGGCCAAGGGGTGGGGGGCTTGCCCCCCCAAGCAAAGGGGGTGCGCCCCCTTTAGGGTTTCCCCCCCACCCCTAGGCGCATGGGCCCAAGGAGGGGGCACTCCAAGTACACTAGGGGCTGGCTGCTATACCCATGCAGCCCAAGTGGCCCCCCGGGAGGGGTGGCCCCTCCCGGTGGACCCCCGGAACCCTTCCGGTGGTCCCGGTACAATACCGGTATAACCCCGAAACTTTCCGGTGCCCGTTTAACAACTTCCCATATATAAAACTTTACCTCCGGACCATTCCCGAACTCCTCGTGACGTCCGGGATCTCATCCGGGACTCCGAACAACATTCGGTAGTCACATACTAGTCTTCCTAATAACCCTAGCGTCACCGAACCTTAAGTGTGTAGACCCTACGGGCTCGGGAGACATGCAGACATGACCGAGACCACTCTCGGGCAATAACCAACAGCGGGGTCTGGATACCCATGTTGGCTCCCACACGCTCCTCGATGATTTCATCGGTTGAACCACGATGTCGAGGATTCGATCAAACCCTGTATACAATTCCCTTTGTCAATCGGTACGTTACTTGCCCGAGACTCGATCGTCGGTATACCAATACCTTGTTCAGTCTCGTTACCGGCAAGTCACTTTACTCGTACCGTAATGCATGATCCCGTGGCCAACACATTGGTCACCTTGAGCTCATTATGATGATGCATTACCGAGTGGGCCCAGAGATACCTCTCCGTCATACGGAGTGACAAATCCCAGTCTCGATCCGCATAAAACAATAGATACTTTCGGAGATACCTGTAGTGCACCTTTATAGTCACCCAGTTACGTTGTGACGTTTGATACACCCAAAGCACTCCTACGGTATCCAGGAGTTACACGCTCTCATGGTCAAAGGAAGAGATACTTGACATTGGCAAAGCTCTAGCAAACGAACTACACGATCTTTGTGCTATGCTTAGGATTGGGTCTTGTCCATCACATCATTCTCCTAATGATGTGATCCCGTCATCAACGACATCCAATGTCGATCGCCAGGAAACCATGACTATCTGTTGATCACAACGAGCTAGTCAACTAGAGGCTCACTAGGGACATATTGTGGTCTTTGTATTCACACGTGTATTACGATTTCCGGATAATACAGTTATAGCATGAATAAAAGACAATTATCATGAACATAGAAATATAATAATACTTTTATTATTGCCTCTAGGGCATATTTCCAACAGCGCGGGAGTATGGCTCCTTGCCGAACCGCCAGTCCTCCAGGAGCTTGCTGTCCGAGAGGTAGTTCACCATGTAGGCCACCTCCTCGTGAGGCATGTCCTTGGTGCACATCCGACTCGGGTCACGGTGCCCGCTCATTTGGCATATTATGTGGGGCCGACCTTGGAGCGGGAGAACTCGGCGCGCCACGAAGGCGGCCAGCAGGTCCGGACCAGTCAAGCCCTCCGACTGCGTCAGCACTCGGAGTCGCGTGACGGTGCCGGCTCCCGCAAGCGTCAGCGACTTGGCCCGGTACGACCAGTTGGGCAGTCTCCCAGCTGGCGGGCCGGCTTCGAAAGCCGGCAAATTGACCCAATCGCCCTTCGCGGAGACACTCTTCACGTAGAAGTATGATCGCTGCCATATCTTCAGCGACTTTAGTAGCTTGATGGTGGGGAAGGGGTTGTCGGCCCCCGACCTCCGCACGGAGATGAACGCGCCGCACTGAGCCAGCACGCCTGCAGCCTGGGTGCCGAGCTTGGAGTAGAAGAATTCCCCCCAGAGCTCGAGGGTGGGGAGGACTTCGAGGAAGCCTTCACACAGGGCCACGAAGGCGGACAGCAGCACCACCGTGTTGGGCGTGAGGTGGTGCGGCTGGAGGCCGTAGAACTCTAGAAAGGAGCGGAAGAAGCTGCTCACCGGCAGCCCCAATCCGTGCAGGCAGTGCGAGCGGAAGATAACCCGCTCGCCCTCCTCCGACGCCGGAGAGATCTCCCCCCTCGGCGCAAGGCGTACCCGCACGTAATCTTCGCTGGGGAGCCGACGAGTCTTGCGGAGGAACTCGATGTGGTCGTCGTGGACTTCTGAGCCATCCCGGGTGCCAGAATGCACCAAGGGAGGCGCGGCGGCAGAGGAAGAACTCATCATGAGCGGATCGCCGCGGCGTTCGGCAAAGCTTGGGCGCGCGGCGGTGCGAAGAAGAAGAAGGAGAAGAACAAGGAGTAGCATGGAGGAGGGGCACGCGTGCTCTGCCGCGCCCCCCTCCTCCCCCTACTTATAGCCTCATGGGCAGCGAAGCCGAGGGGGCGGTTGTGGGATTTACTGCGCCCACGACCCCACGACCCCCACGTTTCCACGCCGAAAAGTTACTGCGCGCAGTAACTTTGCAGGAATCCCAACCGTACGCTCAGGCCACAGCGGATCCGCTCGTGCACCGAGGCATGGTAATGGTGGGCCCCGCCTATGGGCCTGTCTCGTCACGCTCGTGGGCAGACAGACTGGCCCAGCCACATGTTGCCACGTGACAGGCCCGGAACGGGCGGCGGCCTGGAAGCTTAGCCGGCACACTACTTGAATCCCGCCGTGGCGTTCGAAATATTGTGCAAGTCAGAGTTGGGCGAGTCCGACTCCTTCTAGTCGGCCCGGCAGAAGTCAAGCAGGATCCATGTCTCGGGCACCCGGAAAGAGAAACTGCTGAGGCTCCTCGGCCGATCGTCCGCAGTGCCTCATCAGCTTCGGGGACTACTGTCGGAGTAATGGGCCACGGGTAGGCTAACCCGAGTCCCAGAACCTTTCAAGACATCGGGGCACGTGGCGCCCCTCAAGACACCGGGACAAAGAGCCGTCTTCTGAGAAGTCGGCGGCAAGGCAACCAACTGGCTACTCGCGGCCGAGCCCCAGGAACGACTTCAGGATAAGCCGACTCCCGACTGGCGACTTCCCGGGAAGTCGGCCTTGGGGAGTCGGCCCGCGACTCCAACAAACCCCATGCCCTCATCAAGAGGGACGGGACAGGGGAGTGGCTACAGTAAAGCCCGCTCCCACCCCCTCTACAGGGGCAGGCCTGGCTACAGTGCGCCGTACCCGCGGAGATCTCCGTCCGACGCGGCACTGTTTCCATGCCGACCCTGACATCAGGACCAATGGGCAGGATTCTGCACCCATGACGGCTTTTCTGTATGACCCCGGGGTGGTGGGCCCCACCAGTCAGCAGGAGTCCAAAAGACGGCGAGAGCGTCACCAGTCGGACCCGTTGGGAGTCGGTCCCCGGGAGTCGGCCAGCCCCTCCCTCGGGGCCCACGCGCCATTAACCAGATGTGATGGGGAGTGGCAATAGTGATCGCCCGCCAGGCGGCGGGGCTGTTACCACGACCCCATGACCAAGCCCGCGTCATTGGAAGCACGGCTACAGTAATCAGCAGCCGGCAAGACCCGCCAGCGGTGGACACGGCCTGTCGGCGCCGTACCAGACCAGTCAGCAGGGCCCGCCAGTCGGCAGGCCCTAGCAGTCGGCGGAGAAGACGGAGGCCGGAGACACTGACGGCTGGGCCCGCACCCAGCCGGATTACAATTGTACCCCTGGGGGGTTGGCCTATATAAACCCCCAGGGCACCCATGCAAAGGGTTCGGATCCATTTAGCACTAGACTAGGTCATATAGGAAGGAGAGAGCTAGCCCATCCTTGTCCTACCTCCAGGAAAAAGCTCAAGGAGCAACCGTGTACACACTTTGCCATAGTGATCATGCGGAGACCCCGCAGAGCAGCAGTAGGGGTATTATCTCCCCGGAGAGCCCCGAAGCTGGGTAAGATTCGCCGGCGTGCATGCCTTCGCCTCATCCCGTTTCCAGGCACCGGCGACGTTCTACTCGCCCCCACCATGATAAGCCATCCTTTGGCATATGTCGCACCCAACCCCCGACACCCTCCGTAAACCTTTTTTACTGTCTCTTATTGATACACATCCACCGAATTCTCAGCACAGTTGAGAAGGATGCTGACGTCTTGGCATGTGGCCACGTCAGAATAATGCACGTACCTAGACACAAGGGGCTTCTTACAAAGGGCACTATTTAGGCCCGGTTTATACCATAAAGACCGAATACCTTAGGGAGTGTTCGACGTCGCGAGTTTGGCCTTCTATGCATCAGCTCCGAATCATTGTCTTTGGTCAAATGTTGGGTTTGCCCGGCTCCTGTGTTTTGGTGCCTTATGTTCCGCTTTATTGGCTAAGTCAGCACCAGGAGAACTACTGCGATTGTGCCCTCGTTCATCCGGACGAGCACCTCAGTAGAGAAAGCTGAAAAGTGACTGTCATGATATAGCGTGAGACTGGTTAACCACTCGATGACCTATCGGAATGTTAGAATTCCTCCGCCTTAACAAAGGGCCATTTTCCAGCCAGGCATGTACGCACCCCGAGATCGGGAGAGTGCGGAGCCACCAGGGGCTATCTAGTAGCCCCACTGTCAAACTCCTATGGCTAAGTGAAAGTGTTAAAGCATTATAGTCCGATTGCCTCGTTCGCTGCGCTATCACCTCCTTAATAGGACCAAGACGTTGGATTAAGTGTGAACACGCGTTTTTGCGAGCACCTCCACATTATATGTGTGGGGGCTGAAGCCGACGACTGCAATCTTTCAGGTTATACACACGTATACATAAACGGCCGCACAGGAGGCATCATATTACTTTCAGGCAAAAGTATAAACACAACCTTATAAAATTTCATAAAAACATTGTGTTTACAATGGAAAACATATCACTCAAACATAATATTCTTCAAGCACTGGGCCTCTATCAAACGAGCACCCTCGAGAACCTCCTCGAAATAGTGCTCGGTAGCCACTCGGCCTATGGCCGAACCCTGCGCCGCAACAGTGGTAGCGTCCATCTCCGCCCAGTATGCTTTAACACGGGCAAGGGCCATCTGCGAGCATTCCATGCACGCCGACCTCTTCATCGCATTAATGCACGGCACCGCACCAAGGAACTGCTGCACTAAACTGAAATAGTTGTTCGGCTTTGGCTTTTCCGGCCATAGCTGATCCACGACAGACCTCATGGCGAGTCCGGACAACCTATTTAGTTCGGCCCATTCGGCTAGCTGATCAGTCAATGGAAGCGGACGCTCTGGAACGTTGAATTGCGACTAGAACAGCTTGTCCACCTCACGATCTATTTGACCTTGGAAGTATTTGGCCGCATCGGCAGCGCTCGCCCCCAAGTCCATATATGCATCTGCCGAACTCCACAGCCGATCCAGGGGGGCATACCGGGGATCTCCGAACTTCCTCCATAGCATGAAGGGCTTCCCAGCCGCAATATCCCCGGCTTCCCGCAGGTCCTCCTTCTTCGCTCTCATAGCAGAGCGGGTGTCTTTGTCCGCCATCGTGGCCTTCTCAAGGTCCGTTGCCTTCGCTCGGTTTTCTTTCTCAAGGAGCCGACAACGGTCGACAGTGTCTTTTAACTCTACGGCCATCTTGGCCATCTTCTCTTTGCTCTCGCAATGTGCGGCCTTCTCGGCTTTCAACTCTTCGGCCGACTTCAAAGCAGCCGCATTACTAATCCTCGCTTGTTCCTTGGCTCGGGCAAGTTCTGCCCGCAAGGTTTCTAGGGTGGTAGCTCCATCTGCAGTCACAACATATTAAAGATATTGGCATCATGTTGCTCTTACTACGTGGCATTCACCAGAAAATAACACTTACCCTGTGCCTCGTCAAGCCTCTTGTTAACAAGCTCGATGTCAGCGTCTGCCGCATCCAGTTGCCGTTTTAACTCGGCAAACTCACTAGTTCGGCTAGCCACCAGAGCTTCCACCACCTGCACATAAAGGCAGCTTGGTTATTGCCAGGGACTATGATCCTCTGTTCGCCACCGTTCTCGACGACAACCAGAGTCTCAGGGGCTACTATCTACACAGGGCACACCTAACATGTGCGGTACTATCACATATTATCTCACGTACCTCAAAGCCTGTCAGTAGATTCATAAAGGCTTCATGTAATCCGCTTTTGGTGGACGAAATTCTCTCCATCACTGTACCCATCAGCGTACGGTGATCTTCTGAGATGGCCTCTCGCCCCACCAGCTCCCTCAGAACGTCCGACCACATACCAGACGGTGTCGGACTCTTTTGTTTGCTCTCTTCGAGAGCCGAACGCTGGGGACTTCGGGGGTCTATGGGATTATCTTCTGGCCTCACCGGATCCGGAGAGGCCCTCCGTGACGACACTTCGGGGTCGCCCGCTTCTTGAGCAGAGGAGTCCAGGGGAGGCGTTTCGCTCTCCATCATCTCCGGAAGAAGATCCCCTGAAGACGAGCTCAGCTGAGAGGGGCTAAGGCCCGAACTGCAAGATATACGCGGTGGTCATTTTCTCAGAACAAAGATAGTATACCTTCACTATTAAAGTATTTTTTGGATCACTTACAACTCGTTGGAGGGTTGATACCCCCGCGGACTT
>NC_041380.1:89397434-89467319 GCF_002162155.2 Triticum dicoccoides | reverse complement strand
GACCCTCTGTTATAGACTTCTTCTCCCGTTTGGAGGCCTCGGCTTCCGGATCCTCAGAAGCAGTCCTTTTCTGTCAGGACCCCAACTCAATGCCACATCGATCTAGCATGTAACACCTCATATCACTTTGCGGCCTCACGCACGGTATCCCCACGGGTGTCGCCTTACCTTTGCCCGGGACCGTTTGCGCATTTTGGCACACGTATATGATGGTGTCGCTAGCATCCATATGATAAAGAGCCCGGGCTGACATGGCTAGTCATAAACCCAAAGTGGCACTAACTTACAGGGACAGGCATCCATGACCCAGCATCGAAAGTGTCGGTCATCAACGAGTGAATCCAGGCTGTAGCACTGGGCTAACAGGACTCCGGTGAACCGGGCTGTAGCGGGCTAGCAGGACTCCGGTATTCATCGCGTGACATTTCCCCGAAAGGACAGACACAGGATCGAAGAAGGACACATGCCGGCCAGCCTAGGTGTTCCGGAGTAGTAGCAAGCTACCAGGGCTCAGTGGAAGCACTAGGAGGCATTTCCCGGTAAGAGAGACTACTAAGGATAAACAACTAGGTAGTCAGATCCCACACATAGCAATACACATTACACGTACGCATAACATGCAAGTATGTGTTGTACAACATGGCATCACAGCATAACTCAACAACTCAAATAGATAAAGGCTCAGAAGAGCCATCATAGCATTTATTGCAAACAGGGGTCACAAAACCCATCATACAGAGCATACAAGCAACAAGCGGAAGCATTACATGTCTGGGTACAGACATCTACAAATGAAAAAGGCTGAAGAGCCTGACTATCTACAACATCCGATCAAGATCGTAGCTGAGGTACTAGCTACTAGCCGAAGTCCATGAGAACCCTAGTAAGACCGAAGTCTCCGCTACAAAACATAAATAAAGCAACATGAGTACAAACGTACTCAGCAGGACTTACATCAGATCCTATCATACATGCATCTGTATCAAGAGGTAATGTGGGGTTTAGTTGCAGCAAGCCAGCTTTGACTCTGTGGCTATCCTGTTCTACGACTACCAGAAACTCTGGAGGTGAAACAACGTACACGAGTCCACTAATCACCACACAATACACTATTATGGATTCATCCCCGTCTCCCTACGAGAAGACCATCCATAGCACTCACACTTGTCTTGAGCATTTTAGAGTATCCACTTCAAGTTGTCTATGTACCATGTAAGCATCCAAGAAGTCCATAACCGCGGACCCGGCTATTCGAATAGATCATGTTAACCCTGCAGGGGTGTACTTCTTCACACACGCTCTCGCCACTTACCGCCATGTACACGTCATGTATCTCGGCAACCTTCAAGCGGAAGCCTGGCGAGGGTGTCGGCCACGACCTGACTAACCACACAAGACTCTAGTCCAGGTTTATCGCCTATTCGGGTTCCATCCGCAAGGAGATCCGGTCGGGGTGTCGCTCACGGCCCCAAACGATGTGAGCAGGGTTCCCGAGCCCACCAACCGGGTGCCACTCGGTACACCGGGCCACGTGTGCCTAGTCTGTCCCAAGCCCACCCTGCCGGGTGCCACTTGGTAGAAAAATAGCACTACCTACAAACACCAGAAACTAGTTGCGACTCCTGGACAGAGATCAAGTTGGTTAATAAGTCGAGAGGGCTTGGAGCGCCCGGAGCCCAATGTGTGGTAGTATCGAGTCATTGGACAACATACACAGAACTCAGGGCTTAAGGACGGTTCCAGTGAGACAACCCACCATGTACTCCTACATGGCCTCTCACCGCTACCTTTACCAAATCGTGTTCACACACTTCACTCTCAGCATCAGAACATATCGTGACACTCCAATTCATTCCCAATGAATCAGACCTGACACAACTCTAAGCAATAGCAGGCATAGCATGGTAGGAACACATCAGTGGCTTCAATCAATTCCTACACATGCTAGTGGGTTTCAACTATTTACTGTGGCAATGACAGGTCATGCAGAGGAATGGGTTCAACTACCGCAGCACAAAGTAGCATATGAATCGTTGTTGTCCTAATGCAATAACTGAGAGCAGGAGCGAGAGAGTAGGGTTTTATCGAAATGAACAAGGGGGTTTGCTTGCCTGGTAAATCAACAAGGGAGGCACTGCTTCACAGACAGGTACTCTGGAACGTCTCCGGAGCAGGACCTATCGAGAAGGAACGGTGCCGGCAATCAATACACAATCATATGCAACAATATGATGCATGAACATGGCATGTAGATGTGATGCTGTTTGAGCTAATGCAACTAGTATTCAATTTGAATGAAGTCCATTTGAACAAAAGGTTCAAATGCAACTCCAAAATTAAGTCTCTTAATGTGCCATAATGTGTTTTCTCATATTCAGCATGTATAAGTTGGTTTGTCATGCATGAAACTAGTATAGATGGAAAGATTGCATTTTTCTGATAATTTTTCATATATAAATCATTTCAATCTGAGCTACGGTTGAATTGATATGAATTTTTGAAGTTTAAATCAATTTCTGGAATTTCTGATTAAATTTAAATCCAGAATTCATATTATTGCGCCAGCATGACATCAGCACGACGTCAACAGTCAACTGGGCTGGTCCGGGTCAAACCTGACGTGTGGGGCCCACACGTCAGTGACAGGGGGTTTAATTAAGCGGTGATTAGCACTAAGCTAAACACCTGACGGGCCGGGCCCACATGGCAGGGCTCAGGCGACGGGGCTCGCCGCCGGCGACCTCTGGACGCGGCGGAGTCCGCGCCACAGGCCACGGGGACGGCGTCTGAGAGCACCGGGGGAGGCCGGAGCTCGCCGGAGCAAAGCTCGCGGCGGCGACCGGAGCTCGGCTTCGAGCGAGAACGGGCTGCGAGGCACTAGGGAGGCTGCGAGCGGTTCCGCGTGACTCGCCAGAGTGCACTGAGTGCAACGGCGAGCTCGGCTGCGGCCTGCGGCGGCTGTGGCCACGACGGCGAGGAGCTGCGGCGGCGATGGCTTCGGCCATGGTGGGGAACGGGGCTACGGCGCGGGAACAAAGGGAAGAAGGTAGGGGAAATGGGAAGAAGCTCACGGCGATCGCGCAGAGCAGCACAGCGGGGTCGGGGGAGACCTGGTGACGGCGAATCGACGGCGGCAGACGGCGGAGCCCGAGGAGGAAGACGATGGCGATGGCGGCGATGGAGGCCGTCCGGAGGTGCGTGGCTCGACGAGGAGCTTCAGGGCGAGGAGGCGGAGCTCCCGCGCGTGTCGGGGAGGCGAGGGGAGGCCGGTGGCGATGGCTATGGCGAACGGTGGCGTCGGTGGCGTTCGGCCGTGAGAGAGAGAGAGAGAGACAGAGGAGAGGACGAGGGCGAGGGAGAGTGCGAGGGGGTCGGGGTGGCTGCGTGGCGTCGTTCCAGGCATCCAGACGAGGAGGGGAGAGGCAGGCAGGCAGGGAGGGAGGAGGTGGCGCGGCGCGGCGGTGCGCGCGCGTCGGGCACGCGCCGTCCCCCTGTCGGGGAGGAAGACGACAGAGGAGGGGGGGCCAGGTGGGCTGGGCCGCCTACTGGCTGGGCCGGCCTGCTGCGGCTGGGCTGCACAGGGGGAGCCCCAGGTAAGCCCCTCCTTCTTTTTATTTTTGTTTTCTAATTTTTCTGACATTGTTTTGATTTAATAAAATACTAAATCAATTTATTACCTTATGCCAATTTTTGCAGGAGCTAGATATATTATTCCAGAGCTCCTTTATCAATGGCATAATTTTTGGACCATATTTCATATATATAGCAATATATTTCCAATGCAAATATTTATCGAATTAATCCAAATGGCCAAAATAAATATCCATGAGCTCCTAAAAATATTGTTTTGATTTTTATCTCTGTCCAATATTTTCAGAGAGCAACATGAGCATTTTCTTGGACCCTTTTGGAGAAATTTTTATTTGGGTCATTTTTAAAAATGATTCTGAGGGTTCCACCAATCCTCATTTCAAATTTAAATGAAATTTAAATATGATGCACAAATGGCTAGCTAGTCTAAGTCATACCAGACTAGGGATGTGACAACTCGCCCCCACTTGAAAGAATCTCGTCCCGAGATTCAGGGGTCGACGGAAAGAAAGCGGGGTACTCCAGTCGAAGACGATCTTCTCGCTCCCAAGTAGCTTCTCTCTCGGAATGATGAGACCACTGAACTTTGAGAAACTTGATGTTCTGACGTCGAGTGACACGCTCTGCTTGATCAAGAATGCGAACCGGGTACTCTCGGTATGTGAGGTTATCTTGGAGATCAAGCGTTTCGTGGTCCACTCCGCGGATAGGATCCGAGAAGCAACGCCTGAGTTGAGAGACGTGGAAGACATCATGAACTCGAGAAAGATGTGGGGGTAGTTCCAATTGGTAGGCAACCTCTCCTCGTTTAGTGAGAATACGAAAAGGACCAATGTAACGAGGAGCCAACTTGCCCTTGATACCAAAACGATGGGTACCCTTCAAAGGAGTAACCCGAAGGTAAGCTTGGTCGCCAATTTCATAAGTCATATCCTTATGATGACGATCATACTGACTCTTTTGACGAGATTGGGCTGTTTTCAAATTCTCACGAATGATGCGAACTTGCTCTTCTGCCTCCTGGATCATGTCCGGTCCAAAGAATTGTCTTTCACCGGTTTCTGACCAGTTCAAAGGTGTTCGACATCTTCGTCCATAGAGAACCTCAAAAGGAGCTTTCTTGAGGCTGGATTGGTAGCTATTATTATAAGCAAACTCGGGGAAAGGAAGACATTTCTCCCAATCCATACCGAATGAGATAACGCAAGCTCTGAGCATGTCTTCGAGAATTTGATTGACCCGTTCCACCTGACCACTCGACTGAGGGTGGAAAGCGGTACTGAAGGAAAGATGGGTTCCCATGGCAGTTTGGAAACTCTCCCAGAAATGAGAAGTGAAAAGACTGCCACGGTCCGAATTGATCTCTAGTGGAACACCATGAAGTGACACTATTCGAGAAATATATAAGTCCGCAAGCTGACTAGCAGTGATACTCTCTCGAACAGGAAGGAAGTGAGCCACTTTGGAGAGACGATCAATGACTACGAAGATAGCATTATTCCCTCTCTTGGTCCTGGGAAAGCCGGTGATGAAGTCCATACCAACTTTATCCCATTTCCATTCAGGAATAGCTAAAGGCTGAAGGGTGCCAGCAGGCCTTTGATGCTCTGCCTTAACGCGACGACAAACGTCACAGTTAGCAATAAACTGAGCGATTTCTCTCTTCATCCTAGTCCACCAGAACCTCTGGCGTAGGTCCTGATACATCTTAGTACTACCGGGATGAATCGTGAGAGGAGATTCATGCGCCTCCTTAAGAATCAATTGTCGCAGATGTTGATTCTTGGGAACCACCAAGCGATTCTCAAAGAAAACAACACCACGATCATCCATAGAGAAACATCCACCAACTCCCTTCTTAATGTTTCTCTTGATCCGAGAAATCCCCGTATCATGCTTCTGGGCTTCTATGATAAGATCCACAAGAGTAGGTTTCGCCACCAAGGTAGAAAGGAATCCGTGAGGAGCAATGTGAAGATTAAGCTTACAGAATTCCTCATGGAGAAGTGGTTGGCCTTGCTGCAACATGAGGTTGTTGCAATAGGATTTACGGCTTAGCGCATCAGCCATGACATTGGCTTTGCCTGGGGTGTAGGTAATCCTTAGATCATAATCTGTGATCAACTCCAACCAACGTCTTTGCCTAAGGTTCAGATCCGGTTGGGTGAAGATATACTTGAGACTCTGGTGATCGGTGTAGATCTCGCAACGTTTACCAAGAAGGTAATGTCGCCAGGTCTTGAGTGCATAGACTACGGCTGCAAGCTCTAGATCATGTGTAGGATAATTCTCCTCATGTGGATGCAACTGTCGGGATGCATAGGTAATCACATGACGATCCTGCATAAGAATGCAACCTAGTCCCTGTCGTGAGGCGTCGCAGTAGATAATAAAGTCTTTAGTGAAATCCGGTGGCACAAGTATGGGAGCAGAAGTCAGGCGTCTTTTCAGTTCCTGAAAACTGTACTCACACTGTGGGGACCACTCGAACTTTTTATCTTTCTTGAGAAGTTCCGTGAGGGGTTTGGCTACTTTGGAGAAGTTTTCAACAAAGCGGCGACAATAGCTGGCTAGACCAAGGAAACTCCTAACTTGTTTAACGGTTTTAGGTGGAGTCCAATCGAGAACAGCCTGAACTCTCTCGGGATTGACAGCAATGCCCTTACCAGAGATTACGTGGCCTAGATAGGTCACTTCTGGCAACCAAAATTCACACTTGGAGAACTTGGCATAAAGGAGGTGCTCTCTGAGTTTTTCTAAAACAAGTCTAAGATGTTCGGCATGCTCTTCCTCGTTCTTCGAGTAAATAAGAATATCATCGAGGTAAACCACGACGAACTTATCTAAGTACTCCATGAAGATCGAGTTCATCAAGCGGGAGAATGTGGCTGGGGCGTTGGTTAGGCCAAAGGACATGACGATGTACTCATACTGACCATAACGAGTGACAAAAGCTGTCTTGGGAATGTCCCCGTTTCTGATCTTAATTTGGTGGTATCCTAACCTTAAATCCATCTTGGAGAAGACTGAGGATCCAGCGAGCTGATCATACAGGTCGTTGATCCTGGGGAGCGGATACTTGTTCTTTATCGTGACCAAATTAACGGGACGATAATCCACAACCATCCGGTCCGTACCATCTTTCTTCTTAACAAAGAGGACGGGGCAAGCCCAAGGAGAAGAACTAGGACGGATGAAACCCTTTTGCAAGGACTCATCGAGTTGTTTCTTAAGCTCGGCTAGTTCTAGGGGTGCCATCTTGTAAGGTCTCCGGGAGATTGGAGCAGTTCCTGGAATAAGATCTATGACGAACTCTACATCTCTGTCAGGTGGAACACCTGGCAGTTCCTCTGGAAAGACATCCGGAAAGTCACGGACTACCGGAATATCTTCAAGGTCTGGAAGAGGGCTGGCATTAAGAGAATAGAGCTGACGCTTTGCAACTCTAGTGGAGACGGTGACTATCTTGCCAGATGGGTGTGTAAGTTGAACAGATCTTGTGTAACAATCAATCTTGGCATGATGAGCTGTCATCCAGTCCATACCCAAGATGATGTTAATATCTGAGGACTTGAGGGCTACCAGTGATGCAAGGAATACAAGTCTATCAACAAGGACTTCATTACCATGGCTGATTCTGGTGGTCTGCCATCTAGACCCTGGGGTTTGGATTTCAAGCGGAGTTGGCATATCACAAAATGACATGCCGTGCAAACGAGCATAGCCTTCAGAAATGGAGTGAGATGCTCCAGTATCGAATAGAACTGATGCTGGGTGACAATTGACAAGGAGGGTACCAAGAACGACATCTGGATCATCATGAGCGTCTTTAGCTGAGACGTGATGCACACGTCCACGTTCAGTGGGAACTGACTTGACACTGATCATCTTGCGTGATGGCTTAACACAGCCAACAGTCTTCTCGGGCTGGGATGGAGCATAACTAGTCTGAGAGATATCACATGCATAGTGTCATGGCTTCCCGCATGTGAAGCAAGTCCCTGAGGTTGGACGTGGACCCGCACTAACAAGCGGTCTACCAGTAGGCCCGGGTGGAACATACGACTGGGCTGGGGAAGGCACCACATAGGATGGCCTCGGTGCATATCCGGAAGGAAGAGCGGAGTTTGGAACCCAAATCCGGCGTTTCTGGGAACTAGAGCCAGAGGGAGATCCCAAATCACGGGTGTGCTTACGAGACTCCTCGTAAGTGAGTTGAGCTGTCTCTGCATTGATGGCCTTGTTCACAAGGGCTTGGAATGTATCACAATGATGCAGGTGGAGATCACGACGCAACTTGGGGTTGAGACCCTTCCGGAACCTAGCCTGCTTCTTGGCGTCCGTGGACACTTCTTCTGTGGCATAACGGGCGAGGTTCTCGAACTCTCTGCTATAAGCATCAACAGCCATCTTACTCTGGGTGAAACTACATAACTCTTCTCTCTTGCGATCAACAAGGGCCTGGGGAATGTGATGCTCGCGAAAAGCCTCAGTGAAACCCTTCCAGGTAGGAATATGGCCAGCTGGAAGCATAGCCTCATAGTTCTGCCACCAAAGACTAGCAGGACCTTCCAGGTGGTATGCAGCATAGGTGACCTTATCATCTTCAGCTACGCTCGCGGAAAGCAGCTTATGAGTGATGCTACGGAGCCAATCATCTGCATCGAGTGGCTCGATGGAATGATGAAAAGTAGGTGGGTGCAAGCGAATGAAATCATGAATGGTAGCAGACCCTTTGAACTGATGTGCGGTGTTCTCCTCGATACGTGCCAACAAACGGTTAGACTCACGCTTGTTCCTCTCCATCTCTAGCATGAACTCTGTCAACGAAGGCTGGTCGGGAGGATCCTCATCCCTACCGTCTCCATGGTTCTGGCTACGAATAATAGAACTAGATGACATCCTGTGAAACGAAACCAAGGACGGAATCAGCATCAACTATCGACTGTAGAATGTAGGACAAGGAATTAGTATCTCTCGAACTCCTTAGGAAAATTCCGGCAGCATAACGGCAGTAAAATGCTCAGAATGAGACATCCTACTAAAATGGGGTAATAACATACTCATCAGCATTACTCAAGGTTCTGAGATCATACTAAAAAGACTACACCGGAAATACTCAAAACTGGGGTATGACTCTGATCAACCAATCCTATGGGACTACAGAGTAGTAACACGTGATCCTGATAGACGGAAGAGAAAGCCTAGTTCCTTAACCCCGTCGGAAAGATAGGACGACTCAGATCAGAAGGTCATGAGGTATAAGGAGTAAAAAGAGCCTTACATTCCTTCCCACAATCAATTCCCTTACATAACTAAAGATTATCTAGACTCAACTTCGACCAGTTTGGCTTGGTAATCCTACAGGCAGTCAGGCTCTGATACCAGCGCTGTCAGGACCCCAACTCAATGCCACATCGATCTAGCATGTAACACCTCATATCACTTTGCGGCCTCACGCACGGTATCCCCACGGGTGTCGCCTTACCTTTGCCCGGGACCGTTTGCGCATTTTGGCACACGTATATGATGGTGTCGCTAGCATCCATATGATAAAGAGCCCGGGCTGACATGGCTAGTCGTAAACCCAAAGTGGCACTAACTTACAGGGACAGGCATCCATGACCCAGCATCGAACATGTCGGTCATCAACGAGTGAATCCAGGCTGTAGCACTGGGCTAACAGGACTCCGGTGAACCGGGCTGTAGCGGGCTAGCAGGACTCCGGTATTCATCACGTGACATTTCCCCGAAAGGACAGACAAAGGATCGAAGAAGGACACATGCCGGCCAGCCTAGGTGTTCCGGAGTAGTAGCAAGCTACCAGGGCTCAGTGGAAGCACTAGGAGGCATTTCCCGGTAAGAGAGACTACTAAGGATAAACAACTAGGTAGTCAGATCCCACACATAGCAATACACATTACACGTACGCATAACATGCAAGTATGTGTTGTACAACATGGCATCACAGCATAACTCAACAACTCAAATAGATAAAGGCTCAGAAGAGCCATCATAGCATTTATTGCAAACAGGGGTCACAAAACCCATCATACAGAGCATACAAGCAACAAGCGGAAGCATTACATGTCTGGGTACAGACATCTACAAATGAAAAAGGCTGAAGAGCCTGACTATCTACAACATCCGATCAAGATCGTAGCTGAGGTACTAGCTACTAGTCGAAGTCCATGAGAACCCTAGTAAGACCGAAGTCTCCGCTGCAAAACATAAATAAAGCAACATGAGTACAAAGGTACTCAGCAAGACTTACATCAGATCCTATCATACATGCATCTGTATCAAGAGGTAATGTGGGGTTTAGTTGCAGCAAGCCAGCTTTGACTCTGTGGCTATCCTATTCTACGACTACCAGAAACTCTGGAGGTGAAACAACGTACACGAGTCCACTAATCACCACACAATACACTATTATGGATTCATCCCCGTCTCCCTACGAGAAGGCCATCCATAGCACTCACACTTGTCTTGAGCATTTTAGAGTATCCACTTCAAGTTGTCTATGTACCATGTAAGCATCCAAGAAGTCCATAACCGCGGACCCGGCTATTCGAATAGATCATGTTAACCCTGCAGGGGTGTACTTCTTCACACACGCTCTCGCCACTTACCGCCATGTACACGTCATGTATCTCGGCAACCTTCAAGCGGAAGCCTGGCGAGGGTGTCGGCCACGACCTGACTAACCACACAAGACTCTAGTCCAGGTTTATCGCCTATTCGGGTTCCATCCGCAAGGAGATCCGGCCGGGGTGTCGCTCACGGCCCCAAACGATGTGAGCAGGGTTCCCGAGCCCACCAACCGGGTGCCACTTGGTACACCGGGCCACGTGTGCCTAGTCTGTCCCAAGCCCACCCTGCCGGGTGCCACTTGGTAGAAAAATAGCACTACCTACAAACACCAGAAACTAGTTGCGACTCCTGGACAGAGATCAAGTTGGCTAGTAAGTCGAGAGGGGCACTTAAGCATTCCAATGTGTGGTAGTATCGAGTCATTGGACAACATACATAGAACTCAGTGCTTAAGGACGGTTCCAGTGAGACAACCCACCATGTACTCCTACATGGCCTCTCACCGCTACCTTTACCAAATCGTGTTCACACACTTCACTCTCAGCATCAGAACATATCGTGACACTCCAATTCATTCCCAATGAACCAGACCTGACACAACTCTAAGCAATAGCAGGCATAGCATGGTAGGAACACAACAATGGCTTCAATCAACTCCTACACATGCTAGTGGGTTTCAACTATTTACTGTGGCAATGACAGGTCATGCAGAGGAATGGGTTCAACTACCGCAGCACAAAGTAGCATATGAATCGTTGTTGTCCTAATGCAATAACTGAGAGCAGGAGCGAGAGAGTAGGGTTTTATCGAAATGAACAAGGGGGTTTGCTTGCCTGGTAAATCAACAAGGGAGGCACTGCTTCACAGACAGGTACTCTGGAACGTCTCAATACACAATCATATGCAACAATATGATGCATGAACATGGCATGTAGATGTGATGCTGTTTGAGCTAATGCAACTAGTATTCAATTTGAATGAAGTCCATTTGAACAAAAGGTTCAAATGCAACTCCAAAATTAAGTCTCTTAATGTGCCATAATGTGTTTTCTCATATTCAGCATGTATAAGTTGGTTTGTCATGCATGAAACTAGTACAGATGGAAAGATTGCATTTTTTTGATAATTTTTCATATATAAATCATTTCAATCTGAGCTACGGTTGAATTGATATGAATTTTTGAAGTTTAAATCAATTTCTGGAATTTCTGATTAAATTTAAATCCAGAATTCATATTATTGCGCCAGCATGACGTCAGCACGACGTCAGCGGTCAACTGGGCTGGTCCAGGTCAAACCTGACGTGTGGGGCCCACACGTCAGTGACAGGGGGGTTTAATTAAGCGGTGATTAGCACTAAGCTAATCACCTGACGGGCCGGGTCCACATGGCAGGGCTCAGGCGACGGGGCTCGCCGCCGGCGACCTCTGGACGCGGCGGAGTCCGCGCCACAGGCCACGGGGACGGCGTCTGAGAGCACCGGGGCGTAGCCCGGGCTCTCGCGCATCTGGTAGGGCAGGTGGAAGTAGCGGGGGAGGCCGGAGCTCGCAGGAGCAAAGCTCGCGGCGGCGACCGGAGCTCGGCTTCGAGCGAGAACGGGCTGCGAGGCACTAGGGAGGCTGCGAGCGGTTCCGCGTGACTCGCCAGAGTGCACTGAGTGCAACGGCGAGCTCGGCTGCGGCCTGCGGCGGCTGTGGCCACGACGGCGAGGAGCTGCGGCGGCGATGGCTTCGGCCATGGTGGGGAACGGGGCTACGGCGCGGGAACGAAGGGAAGAAGGTAGGGGAAACGGGAAGAAGCTCACGGCGATCGCGCAGAGCAGCACAGCGGGGTCGGGGGAGACCTGGTGACGGCGAATCGACGGCGGCGGACGGCGGAGCCCGAGGAGGAAGACGATGGCGATGGCGGCGATGGAGGCCGTCCGGAGGTGCGTGGCTCGACGAGGAGCTTCAGGGCGAGGAGGCGGAGCTCCCGCGCGTGTCGGGGAGGCGAGGGGAGGCTGGTGGCAATGGCTATGGCGAACGGTGGCGTCGGTGGCGTTCGGCCGTGAGAGAGAGAGAGAGAGACAGAGGAGAGGACGAGGGCGAGGGAGAGTGCGAGGGGGTCGGGGTGGCTGCGTGGCGTCGTTCCAGGCATCCAGACGAGGAGGGGAGAGGCAGGCAGGCAGGGAGGGAGGAGGTGGCGCGGCGCGGCGGTGCGCGCGCGTCGGGCACGCGCCATCCCCCTGTCGGGGAGGAAGACGACAGAGGAGGGGGGGCCAGGTGGGCTGGGCCGCCTGCTGGCTGGGCCGGCCTGCTGCGGCTGGGCTGCACAGGGGGGAGCCCCAGGTAAGCCCCTCCTTCTTTTTATTTTTGTTTTCTAATTTTTCTGACATTGTTTTGATTTAATAAAATACTAAATTAATTTATTACCTTATGCCAATTTTTGCAGGAGCTAGATATATTATTCCAGAGCTCCTTTATCAATGGCATAATTTTTGGACCATATTTCATATATATAGCAATATATTTCCAATGCAAATATTTATCGAATTAATCCAAATGGCCAAAATAAATATCCATGAGCTCCTAAAAATATTGTTTTGATTTTTATCTCTGTGAAATATTTTCAGAGAGCAACATGAGCATTTTCTTGGACCCTTTTGGAGAAATTTTTATTTGGGTCATTTTCAAAAATGATTCTGAGGGTTCCACCAATCCTCATTTCAAATTTAAATGAAATTTAAATATGATGCACAAATGGCTAGCTAGTCTAAGTCATACCAGACTAGGGATGTGACATTTTCCTCCCTCGGTTATCCTCCTTCATGGAGGCTCTCATTCCCTCGGTTGGAACTGGCAGCGATGGGGGCCCGCGTCTGCCCGTATTATTTCCCCTTGTATCTTCCTTCGAGGGCTCCGGGCAAGGTGCAAGCTCGAGCATCTTTTCCAATACCGGATTTTCCAAACCCTCAGGGAGGAGGGCCAAACACCAAATCATCTTCGCCTTTGTTAGCCAGTCCTGGTCAAAGAGCAAACTCTCAAAAATAACTTCATGATGAATAAAAGACGGTGTGTTTGGCTAGAGGATTTCTTACTTGTTCGGCGGCGCGGTTACTGCTCAGGCCCACGTCCTCGGTAGTATCCGGACACCCTATTTGAGGTCCGAAGAATGAATTGTACATCTCCTCGTGTGTCAGGCCAAAGAAACTTTGAATGGCACGCGGTCCTTCTGGGTTGAACTCCCACAAGCGAAGGGGCCGGCGTTTGCAATGCTGGACTTGACAAACCAGCATAACTTGCATTACCACAACCAAATTAAAATCTCCCTCGAAGAGATCTTGAATGCGGCTTTGCAGTATAGGCACGTCCTTGGCTGGACCCCAGCTCAGACCTCTGCTAATCCATGACATCAGTTGTGGTGGGGGGCCCGAGCGGAAGGCGGGGGCAGCCGCCCACTTGGCACTTCTGGGAGCCGTGACGTAAAACCACTCCCGTTGCCATAATTCAGACACCTCTGGAAAGGAACCTTTCGGCCATGGAGCTCCTGCCATCTTGCCTATTGATGCGCCTCCGCATGCTGCATGTTGCCCCTCGATCATCTTCGGCTTCACTTCAAAGGTCTTGAGCCACATGCCGAAGTAAGGGGTAATGCGGAGGAAGGCCTCACACACAACAATAAATGTCGAGATGTGGAGAAAGGAGTCCGGAGCTAGATCATGGAAATCTAGCACGTAATAGAACATCAAACCCCTAACAAAGGGATCCAGAGTGAGGCCTAGGCCTCGGAGGAAGTGGGAGACGAACATGACGTTCTCGTTGGGTTCGGGAGTAGGGACGACCTGCCCTCGAGCAGGCAGCCGATGCGAAACCTCGGCGGTCAGGTATCTGGCCTCCCTCAACTTCTTGATATCCTCTTCCGTAACGGAGGAGGGCATCCATCGGCCTTGAAGGCTGGATCCGGACAAGATTGAAGATCCGGAGCACCTGACCTGGGCTTTGGGTGTTAGAACTTGAGGCGGGGGAGGGGTTCGATTGAGCACGAGAGGGAAAAAGCGAAAACCTTGTCCCTTTATAAAGAGGATGAATATCAAGCGTCCTCTCCGTAGTCGTTTGGGACTTGCCTATAATCTAGGAGTCCTAGACACGGTTGGGTTACCCACGACCGTATTAATGAGAATCCCGTAATTGGGGGAACACGATCTCTGCTTTGACAAGACGTGCCAAGAAACCGCCTCGCGTTATGTGTGGAGCTGGTTAAAGCAAAATGGTTCGAATAATCACCGGGCCATGACATAAAGTCATGCTGCCAAAACAAGCCAACAAATTAGATCTGCAAAAATATTATTCTCTCTACGGTGGTATGTGGAACTTATTTTGCAGGGTCGGACACTATCCTCGTATTCAAATTCTTCTGTGATGTATTCAGAGAAGGAACCCGCCTTGCAATGCCGAAGACAATACTGCGCGCCGGACTCATCGTCATTGAAGCCTGGTTCAGGGGCTACTGAGGGTGTCCTGGATTAGGGGGTCTCCGGACAGCCGGACTATCTCCATTGGCCGGACTGTTAGACTATGAAGACACAAGATTGAAGACTTCGTCTCGTATCCGGATAGGACTCTACTTGGCGTGGAAGGCAAGATAGGCAATACGGATATGGATATCTCCTCCTTTGTAACCGACCTTGTGTAACCCTCACCCTCTCCGGTGTCTATATAAACCAAAGGGTTTTAGTCCGTAGGACAATAACCACAACATACAATCATACCATAGGCTAGCTTCTAGGTTTTAGCCTCTCCAATCTCGTGGTAGATCTACTCTTGTACTACCCATATCATCAATATTAATCAAGCAGGACGTAGGGTTTTACCTCCATTAAGAGGGCGCTAACCTAGGTAAAACATTGTGTCCCCTGTCTCCTGTTACCATCCGGTCTAGACGCACAGTTCGGGACCCCCTACCCGAGATCCGCCGGTTTTGACACCGACAGGCCCCGCTCGCCTGCGACTCGTCTCGCTTCTCGTCGCTTCGTCATCCTCATCGCCTTGTTTCCCGCGGCAAATCAATGCCAAAGCTACCGCGCGCTGCCGCGCCGGTCAGCCTCCGCCATTGATGCCTCACGGCGATGCAGTGAAGGCGTGACGACGCGCGTACCCGCGCATGCCACTCGTAGACGAGGTGGCCACGCGTCCTCGCGCCGCTTCCGCATATATAAGCCGACCCCAGCGCGCCGGTGGCACGCACAGAGTCTCCACCACCGACGCGCCCTCTCTCCCCTTCCTCCATCTCCCCTCGCCGTCCCAGTTCAAAGAAATGGCCAAATGATTCCCAGGCGACGGCGAGTCGGCGAACGGCTTCGGCCGCCGCCACCTTCACGAATACGAAGCTCGACTCCTCTTCGAGGTCGAGTACCCGGCCCCGCCGGACATGCGGGTGCACGGGGCATTGAGAATCAGCACCGGCAGGGTGCCGGTGCCACCACCGCCCACCGAGGCGGTGCGTCATGCGGAGATCGCGCGTATCCGTGCTTCTCTGCCGCGGGCGGCGAGGGAGGGGCCGCGCTACGTCCCCGACAGCCCGCTCTAGGAGCCGTACTTCCGTCATCATCACGCCGAGCAGCTCGAGGCCACCAACAGCATCGTGCCCTCTGGCAGGCTCAACTCCGAGGGGCGGCACCGATGGTGGGGCGTGCCCAGCCGCACGCTGGAGGCCTTCCTCGAGTACATCAAGGGCGGCAACACGCCGAGGCTGGAGTACCCCCTCCCCCCGTCCTTCTCTCGCCACCGTGGGAGCTCGTGCACGCCAAGGCGCATGGACCCCGGGGCGTCCTCCTCCTCGTCCAGTCGGTCGACCGGCTCTCCCTTCCTCCGCCCTGTCAAGCCGGAGCCCCAGGACACGCCTGTCAGCCGGCGCACCCGCAGCTCCGGTATCCGCATCGCCGACTCCACCCCCGCTTCAGGGCGCCTCGTCCTTGTCGCGCCCAAAACGGAGCCCAGTCTCCCCCCGGAGTACGAGGAGATAGCCCGGCGCGGCTTCTCCGATGCGGACGCCCTGCAGTGGGCGCGCGACGACTACCTCCGGACTAAGATGACCCGGCAGACTTGGGCCCTGGAGGAGATCGCTGCCCGCAAGCGTGGGCGCGAGGACAAGCACGGCGTCGTGATCCTCGACAGCGACGACGACGAGGACGCCGCCGGACCATCCAACCCGCTGCGCCAACCCGGGGAGGGTTGCAATAGGGACGGCGGCCACGACGGAGGCGGCGACGACGATGACGGCGGCGGCAGTGACTACACGCAGTTCTACAGCCTCCTCAGCATTTACAACTGCAAGGGCGGCGGCCGGCGAGGAGCGGCGAGGCGAGCGAGACGGCGGGCGGGCCTAGTAGTGTTTTTTGTAAAATACTTTAAATATGTATGAGTGGGCGTGTTTGTGCCGTGTTTGGTTGAATTTGGTTTGAAGTCGCTGAAATATGCATGAACTCGATGTGTTTGTGCCGTTCAAAAAAATCCTGTGGGCGCCGGGACTGGGTGGCATCATGCCCCCAGCGCGCGTTTTGCGCCAGTGCACCCCCAGGGGCGATTTTTAGCGCCTCCTGAGGGGCCAACGGCTGGAGATGCTCTAAATATTATGTTACTTACAAATACGATCAAAAATTGGCACAAAATATGAAGGAGACCAATGGAAGTACTGGCACCCCATGATTTAACTACTCGCATGCGCGCAATGGAGTAGTAATGTCTTTCTTCAGCCCTCACGTCCACTCAATTTGCATGCGCTGTATTAATTGACCATCAATGAAATGAAGGACTTTACACACATCAAATTATCACATGGGGTGGATCTTCGTAAAAAAATGCGTCGCCCCGTGTACCCGCGTGTGCGTGCGAGGGAATGAGTGTGTGCATGGCGTGCGTGCACATCTTTGCTTCATGCATGTACCGCCAGTGTGGCATAGAGAGGACAAGTAAATTCTTCTGGAAGCAGCAGCACGTCACTGTGATCAATCCACACAAGGAGGTCGTGACAACGCCTCCACATGTGCCGCGTAGCTTCATGAACTTTAAGAGAGACACTGTGTAGCGTGCCATTGGAATTCTAATTTACGTGTTTGCACATACTCAAAGTACTAGTAAGGTACACGTGCATTGCACGCATCAGATTTGGCAACCAAATTATGAATAAATACCACACTATAGCATGTAAGCTCTGAGTCATATATGCCTGATGTAGACCTTCGTTTAATTCTTATAGTTCATCTCATTCAAAATAAATTAGTTTTTATAAAAAAGCTAGGGCCTCTTTGATTTGTAGGCTTTCCAAAACGCGGGAATAGGAAAAACATGGGATTAGAATGGAATCTCGTCTTGAATCCTACAGGATTGTACGAGTGTTTGATTGTGCATATAAAAAACGTAGGATTCTTTCAAAGTGGTTTGAGTGGATGGGATGTTTCCTATGAAATCTAGTGCAAATGAATCATATGGAAAAATTTCTATGGTTTACAATCCTACGAATCAAACAACCAAGATAGGAAAAATTCGAAAGGATTAGAATCCTCCTAAATTCCTTTGAGAATCCTTTGAATCAAAGAAGCCCTTAATCTATTTTATGATTCATGGAATTGTGCGTTGTAAAGCATAAAGTAAAAAAACTAATAATGACAATTCAACTAGAAAAAAAGTTTGGGCAGTTATGATACGGAAGATTCTAGAACAAAGGAGAAGCACTTGTGTTCTGAGGTTTGTGGATTATGCTTAAGTTCAACCATGGAGTCTACTAGATTGTACATGTGGCAAAATCCAGTGGGGGCTAGAAGATGGTGTGAGGGGCCAAGTGGAGGGGAGACTATGAAGGAGTGCACAAGTGTGAGATCAATATTTGAAGAGAGGGGTGAGAACATGCGCTGTTGCGTGCAGTGGCGGAGCCATGAAAAATAAATGAGCTAGGGGGCCAAGCATTGCTAATCCTTTACGAGCAGGGCAAATTCATCAACTTAAACCATTTTACCAGCAATTTTCTAATGATCACATTCGTATTAGCCTCGATATATAGTGATGTTAGGGGAGGGGTAGGGCCCTTGTTGCCCCTGTCTTTGCCACTGTGCGCGCGTCTGAGAGATGAAGCAGAGGCATGGATGGTGAGAGGGGGACGTTGGATATATAATTAATGTGGGTGTATTAGCTATGTAATCCTATATAGAGAGGTATAGATTGATCGATGTGGACGTGGGAAAGAGGGTGGGACCTCACTAGATATATAGACTGATCGGTTTTATGTGGAAAACTGTGAAAGACCTAGCTATATATAAACACACATAGAGGAACATCGATCGTTGTGCATGCACGTGAGAGATAAAGAATGCCTGATATGATGGGTAGGGGGAGGTGTGTGTGTGCATGCATGGAAGACAGACCTGAAGAAAAAGATTGCATGTGTGTGATGGATAATGCCGACTGGTACTGTGTGTGCATGCGTGCATGAGAGAAAGTTAATGGTACAATTATAAAGAGAATATGACTGTGTGGGTGTAAAAGACTAGGTGACGTCATAATCAATGTAAAGTAGAATTGAAATATTTGAATAAGAGATCATGATGTTTGAAACCCATGCATGCATGAATATAACTGAGATATGCTTGGTGTGGTTGGAAATGAGCGTGTTGTAATGTATACACACTCAACAAGTTCAGACTGATTTGTATTTGAGATATCAATGGAAAACATCGTTTGGCCACATTGGATCAGTGCATGGACACACTATTCTAATTGGAGATGATGGGTGGCTTTCGCATCACATATCTATATCTATACCCCTATATATTATATTATATTATATTATATATTTTTTATATAGTGTGCGGATAACTTTAACTTTGAAAGATGGTCGTTGGATGAGGCCAATCCGATGGTGCAGAGATGGCAACTTTGAGCAAACTGGCCGTTGGATATCATCTAGATTCCTCCAGATTTTACCACATGTACAATCTAGAAGACTCCATGGTTGAACTTAAGCATAATGCACAAACCTCAAAACACAAGCACTTCTTCTTTGTTCTAGAATCTTCCATATCAGAATTGCCCAAATGTTTTTCTACATGATTTGCCATTATTTGTTTTTACTTTATGCCTTACAACGCACAATTCCATGAATCTTAAAATAGATTAGCTTTCTTGTAAAAACTAGATGATTTTGAATGAAATGAACTATAAGAATTAAACGAGCATCTACATCATGCATATATGACTCAAAGCTTACATGCTATAATGTGGTACTTATTCATAATTTGGTTGCTAAATCTCATGCGTGCAATGCATGTGTACCTTACTAGTCTAAATGGTGTTTGTGTGTGTTGTGCTTGTTAAATACATTTTACATAGTATATCATACATGGTTTAGATTCCGAACATCTAGCTAGAGCATACATGTACTATGATTTGAATTCAACATAAAATCTATACATATATTTAAATTTGAGATCGTATATACATGTAGTTCGTATTTATATAGGAATTTACTTCTCCTATATTCATGTCATGTGTTGTGAGGATAATATTTAGATGGTTGTATAACTAACCCGAGTATAATCCCATTCAAACAGGGAAAACGTACTCAAATTTAGTCCATATGCTAGACAACACACATTGTTTTTTTATTGTTGAGGGAAGTGCAAATTGTTTTGGTACTGTACATGTTATGTTTGTTTTCCTGATTTTTTTAGTTTTTTTGTTGTATTTGAATGCATTTCTAGTAATATAGTAAAATGGGACATAGCTCTCTCTAGTGATGAGGTGCGAACTATTTTTTTTTGGGGTACACATTAAGCTTGTTCTCCCAAAATTTAAAGCCACGCCTTGTTATGCCGAAATTTCAAGCTAGCGTCTCTGTCTATCATGCTGCCAAACTCCCGCCTCTTCAACCCGCGCCTTGTTACCCCGAAATATTTAAGATATATCTTTATCTCGTTGTGCTCCGGCAACTCCCTCCATCTCAACCTGCGCCTTGATATTCCAAAATTACATCGCGCGCGAAAACTCCCACCTCCTGTGAAATCCTGACACGCAAAATGCCCGTGATACCCCTGAACCGAAAGAACCACCAAGCTCAAATTGGTGGGGGTACTTTCATAACTTACCCCACATTTGGGACAAGTGCGTCCCTAAGCCATGGTTCCCCACTCCCATCCCATCCTCCCACCCATTCATACACCGAGGCCGCGAAAACCCGCAAAGCCCCACACCCTCCTCCGTCCGCCACCCAGCCAGAGCCTCTTCCCCGACGACATCGTCCACAACAACACCTCAACGTCCCTCATCCACCATACTGGATGAGGATCCTCGTCGATCTCGTCGTCCCGCCGGTTCATCCACCCCGTCCTCCACCTCCAAGGAGCTGCCCCGATGTTCCCCTCGTCTTTCGTGCCACCTCCATTCTCACACCACCGTCTTCACTTGCACCACTAGAAGAGCATCATCATCACCGTTTCCTCGGATGAAGCTGAGGCCTAATCGGCACCACCAAAGAGGTTATACACTAATCACCACATTTTCTTCTTGATTCGATCTCAATGTGCTGTCGGCGTTCAGTCCCGAGCCGACACGACGCGGCTCCATCCACGGCGGCATCGCCGGCCACTTCCTCCACGGCGTCGCTCCCCCGGCGGTGACGTCCACATCAGTACGAGCTATTGCTGCTTTAGCTCTTGCTCGCGCTGCTGCTCTGCTCTTGCTCTCGGTCCCTTGCTTGGTATGCTCTTGCTCTTGCTCTTGCTTGTGCTGCTGCTCTCGCTCTTGCGCTTTCTCGCAATGGTGCTTCGATTTAGCTACACTTCAGTCGACTCAATTGAATTTCAGGTCAGTCGATTTTCAGGGGGTGGGGGGCTCGATGGAGTTAAGGAAGAACCAGCCGCAGCGGGGAGGGGGGCTCGCCGGAGATGTAGCCTAGTATCTGTCTTAGGGTTCAGGGTGGGGGCTG
Organism: Triticum dicoccoides; assembly: GCF_002162155.2. Lineage (NCBI taxonomy): Eukaryota > Viridiplantae > Streptophyta > Magnoliopsida > Poales > Poaceae > Triticum > Triticum dicoccoides. The sequence goes on along the minus strand of NC_041380.1, from coordinate 89,446,181 downwards.
TGGTCGTCGGCGGTGGTGGGGCGGTGGCGTGGGGATCGCCGAAGAAAAAGCTCAGCATGGGGGGTCCTGTAGGGATGACCGGGGAGGCGGCGGACCGGCGGTGGGGAGTGGTTTTGGGGCGGGCGGGGCGGCGCACCGCCGGCCGCGGGCGGCAGGGGCAGCTGTTTGGCCGGTGGTGGCTGGCAGCTCAGGGTAGCCTCACCTGATGCTGCTACACGACCAGCTGCCCCGGCTCTCGCACGTGCTGCTGCTGCTTCTACTACTGCTTTTTTGCTACTAGTGTGTTCAGTTTCGACAGAAAAATTCAGTTTCGACAGTTAAATTCAGTTTCGACAGTTAAGTTCAGAGATGAGCGGCTGATGTATTTTACATCTAGCACTTTGTGGTTATGTATTTTACGTTGTCTATTGGAGATGCTATTAGAATTCCACTCAGGTCAACGTTGTATCTCTTGTCCTTCTTCAGCCTCGGCAATGTACAACTCACCGGAGCTGCTCCAACGATGAAACCCTCCATCACAGCGGAGCAGTACCCCACGCTCCATCTCCAGACGCCTAAGATTTTCTTCCCCTCCTACGACGGCCAAGTCACCCAAATCATCCTCACCGACCAACCCAATCACACTGAGATCGACATGGATTCACCAAAGAGGTTGTACACTTGTTGCATCTCTTTTTTACTCTACATGTTATATATATTGTCCACTGAGCACACGCGGTAATGCGAAATACGATTAGTTTCTCCTACTATATGACAAACAATGAGGTACCAGGCAACTTAGCTATCTGTGATGGACTCTCTTGAACGCCATGATTATTAATCTCTGCGAGTTTGAGCTATGCATTTGTCGATGGGCCTGGGAGTTGAGCTAGTAGGGCAATGGCCTAGGTCCAAAGTAATAGAAGTAGCACAAAAACATTTTTTTGGGTGTAGGATTTTCCTTGCTCAAGCCTGCCTACTAGAATCGCCCGTGCTTGAAAGGAAAAGTGAAGGAAAAACATAAGAATTGGAAATTTTCCTATGGTACTACTATTCATGAATTTGGTTCAAAGGAATGGAGCAAAGGAAAACTGTAGGATTTGTTCCTTTAGTGTCTCCTTGAAAGAAAACCCGTAGGAATTTTACTTTCCACTTGTCCTCCTTTTCAAATTCCTATTCATGAAGCACAAGACTAAGAGATAGTAGCATAATAGAATTATAACCGTACATTTTCTTGTGGTTTGACTTAATCTCACCTTGCTTCTTTGCATCCCGTGATCTTCCAATTCTTGTGAATCAAACACCCAGATTGGCATAAATCATATGTTTTTAAATTCTCTGTTTTGCACATGCATTCCTATCCTATTCCAGTGTATTTCGTATCCTTGCATTGTAGAATCCTCAAATTCAAACAAGCCCTTACACAATTACTTATGTTACAGATATGTCTCAAAGAAAACCTTGTGTGGTTTGTCCTGCTCCTATTGCGCTGTGTACCACCCTAGCTCAGCTGCTCCAACGACGGAAGGGTTCACCATAGCAGGGATCCGCTCTCCAGACTGTCTTTCGCCGCCTCAGATCTTCTTCCCGCCGTCGGCAACCACAACAACTGCATTACCATCATCAACTGAGTTGATGACCTTGAGGACTACACGGGTCCGCAAGAGAGGTCGCACTCTTTCGTGTCTGCTTACGTTATGCATCGCTTAATATGATGACATGCTACTTTATCATCGTGTTCACCTATTAGACTCCAAGTCAGGTCCAAACTAATGCTAAAACTTGAGTTTTTAAATGGTTGTGAGGTACATATTGGGGCAGCAATCCGTACTATCTATGTACTATCTGTTTAATCTCGGGTGTCTACTATGAGTTTCATGTTGGGTGCAAATAAACATTGAAGGAGCCATTATATATATTTTTTAACTAAAGCTATTATCTTCCTGCTATCATTGGTTTTGGGTCTGTCCACAGTTTGCTACCATCACTCTAGATTTGTGCATGCACTCCTTACATAATCTCACTATGTTTTATTCTTATGCATGTCAGTTATTGTACACAATGAAACAGAACATGTATAACAAAAGAGATGAGCCTTGCGTGGCAATAAAATTTCATGCAGATGTCGCTCCATGGTGGGCGCAAAGGCAGCCCCCCTTCATCCATTTCGGATTGTAATCAAGAGGAAGATAACTGTTCTGAAGGGGATTCAGAAGGAGAAGACCACTCCTATTTATCCACTGAAGTCTTCGCTCTAACTTGGCATGCTGATGTTGGTAATAGTATGCATATGGTGCCTTGCATTGCTTACTGGATACATCAAATATGTTATCTGCTTAGTTTAGACATGCTTTGTGTCAATGCCATCTGTTTAGTTTCTTTATAGTATATGTGAATCACCCAATGCCATCTTCTTTAGCCAGGCATCATATATGTGAATTTTGCAATGCCACCCTGGTTAGCCAGTCATCTTATATGTGAATTATATCATGCCATCATTTTTTTATTACGTGTTACATTTATGAACAATTTTAGTACATTCAATTGCTCTTCCTGTGCATCATCCATTCAGCACGGTCGTGGAAAAAAATCTAAAGTGGAAACAAGGTCTTCAGAGTAGACAATGATATCGAATGAAGCGCATGTCTTGCTGGTTATGGATAGCTCCTTAGAGGAGGATTCAGAGACAGATGACCAGTCATATCCCCCCTGTGACACCCCAATAATTAAGCTACAGTAAACCCCTATTAATGATGACAGGTCATCGTAATTAAAAAATTTCTAAATCTCACTCGTTTCAACATTAGTCTAATGCAAATTCAAATAAAAAGTCAAATTATAATTTTATAAAATAGTAAATTCAAAATGTTCATTAGGTTCAAAATATTCACTACATAAATTTCTTGCTTTAATAAAACAATTTTGGAGATGTTTAAAATGCACGGGGAAATTATGTCAGTGGACCAACCGTATAACATTTGACCTTTTCAATTTCTAAAAATAGTTAAGCAACCCCAAAATGCTTTGGAACTTTTTGAGCAGCCCCTTGATGTTTCCCGGTGTGTTGTGTGACAAGTTTCATATTAATTAAAAATCTATTGCAATCTAAGCTAAATAGAACACAATAGCATGTTTATTACAGAAAGGTAAAATAGGTAAAGGGCTTTGTGCACATAGGCCCAGGAACGAACAGGACTTGACCTAGACCAACTAGCAACAATGGCCCAGCCCACCTCCACCTCTCCTTCAACCTCCCGCTACAGTGGAAAGCACGGGAGCCGTGGCGGCCATCCCGCCGCCTATGGCCACGTGCCGGCCATCGGCGCCCCCACTGCCGCCTATATGAGCACACCACTCCTCCCCGAACCCTAGGCCCATTTCTTCCCCTCCGATGCTCGCCCCCCTGTTTTATTCATGCCCGAAACACCATGGACGCGCCGCCGTCGCTCACACGGCCATCGCCTCCCCCACGCTGCACCACCGTGTCCCGGGGGACCAACGTCATCTCCTACGCCGTCGACAACACCGACTCGACGCCGGGGAGCCTCACAACGATGGGACCGAGGTCGTCTTCAACCTCGGTGCCGCCACCGTCCCTCGTTCGATTCGCGACCGATGATGCATCCCCAGCCTCCATGAGACCTCCTCGAGCTCCGCAGTGAGCTCTCAGTCATATATGACCTCCTTCCTCTCTTCCTCGCATCCCCTAGCTTCGATTCCGGTTAACACCGGTCGTCACCGCCGCGGCAAGTCGTTGTAGTCGTCATTTTGTTTTGCCTCAACTCACACTCGTGGCGTGGTTGGATGTAGCGCGTCACACTGGTCCTATAGGACCTCGCGCCGCTCCGTTTAGCCGCCCGTAGCTCACTCCGGCACCCGCCGCAGCCGTCGCGCCCTACTCCCCTTGAACGCGAGCGCCAGCAGCCGCCAGCTGCCGTCGCTAGCTGCACTGCTATTGTGCCGTTGGTACTCTGTACTGCTGCTGCTTTGCTGGTACTCTTGCCTCAGCTGTTGCTTCGTGCTAGGCACCGGCCGCCGTTCCTGCCGCTAGCCGCTTGCCGCCGGTGCCGCTAGCGCCTGCTGCCGATGCTCCGCTGCTGCTCTACACTTCTGCTACCGCTGTTTGCTGCTGCTTACTACCAGTGCTGCCGCTGGTCTGATGCTGCTCCCTGTCGCTGTCGATGTTGGCCATGGCATGGCCGTGAGCTAGGTGTGTGTGCTATGTGTGTGTGTATGGTAGCTGGTAGGTGTGCGTGCTGGGTGTGTGAGTGTAAGGCCGGCCCCTTTTAATTAGGCACTAACTAAAACTAGTGCTAACACCCCCACCCACACACACAAGTAATTAGTTTATTTTAAACAATCTGCCAAACAAATGGCCCTATGACACATGGGCCCCACCGTCTAGTTTTGACCAGTCAACCCAGTCAATGTTGACTGTTGACCTTGCTGACTCAGCACCCATCTGGCCCACTGTCATACACTCTGGCTAGACTGATACTAGGTGACAGAAGAATATTATGTTTTAATTCGAATTTATAACAATTTCAGAAATTGTTTAAAACTTTGAAAAATTATATATAATAATCTATAACTCGGATGGAAATATTTTATATATGAAAAATGATCAGAAAAATATGACGGATCCGAATATGTGATCCGTTCATCTGCCATGTGCCTCTAGCATAGCGAACATGCAACAATCCACCTCCGATCCATTTGTCCGAAAACACGAAACACCGGGAATAATTTCCCCGGATGTTTCCCCCCTTCGCCGGTATCACCTAGTACTGTGTTAGGTTATCTCTAGCACCGCGTATTGCCATGTTATGCTTTGTGATGCTTTGATTGCTCTATTATTTGTTGTGTTCCCCCTCCGTTACTTCTTTCCGGTAGACCTCAAGATCGCTGCCAATACCCCTGTGATCGACTACATCGACGATGACCCTCCTTCTTGCCAAAGCAACCAGGCAAGCCCGCCCCCTTGATCACCAGATATCGCCTATTCTTCTCTCTACTGCTTGCATTAGAGTAGTGTAGCATGTTACTACTTTCCATTAATCCTATTCTGATGCATAGTCTGTCATTGTTGCTACAGTTGTTGATACCTTACCTGCAATCCTAAATGCTTAGTATAGGATGCTAGTTTATCATCAGTGGCCCTACATTCTTGTCCGTCTGTCATGCTATACTATCGGGCCGTGATCACTCGGGAGGTGATCACCGGTATATACTATATATTTTATACATGATACATGTGGTGGCTAAAGTCGGGTCGGCTCGTAGAGTACCTGCGAGTGATTCACGGATTGGGTCTGAAAGGATGTTTGTCCGGACGACCCTCTGAGTGAATCTGGCCGAGCGACAGGGTTGGTTGACACTAGTAGAAAAGGGGGCAAAGGTCCAGGCCGGGTCAGCCCATTAGTCTCGGTTCAGTCACGAACCGGGACTAATGTGAGCATTGGTCCCGGTTCGTGGCACGAACCGGGACTAAAGGGTGTGATGCCCTTTAGTCCCGGTTTGTGTCTCAAATCGGGACTAAAGATTAGACCTTTAGTCCCGGTTTTGGACACAAACCGGGTCTAAAGGGTGCAATGCCCTTTAGTCCCGGTTTGTGTCTCAAACCGGGACTAAAGGTCCCATTTTCAAACTCTACCCCCCTCCTGGTGGATCGCCTTTTTTGTTTCGAAAAAATCAAAAGAAAATGATAAAAACTTCAAAAAATAAAATCCTTCGAGAGGTAGTTATATTACTACATCTACTAGTTAGGAAAATTTAAAAACTTAAATTTGGACATGTTTTGCAAAAAATGTAGGGAAAATGTAAAACGGCTATAACTTTTGCATACGATGTCGGAAAAAAACGTATAATATATCAAACTGTTTATAACGAAAATCCGCTTCCGGTTTTGATAGCCTTTGGCCTGTTTGCTAATTTTTAGAATCCTCAAATTCTAAAAGGAAAAAAAGTTATGCTCAAATTTCAATTTTTTTTTGATTTTTTGTTAAATTTGGTCAAACTATGGTCAAACTACTTATTCAAGAAGTATTAGTGTTACTAAATAATTATTCAAGAATATTAGTGTTACTAAATAATTATTTCAGTTTTTTTGAATTTTGGTCAACTATGGTCAAACTGTGGTCAAACTGTGGTCAAACAATGGTCAAACTACTTATTCAAGAAATATAAGTGTTACTAAATAAATATTTCAGTTTTTTGAATTTTGGTCAAACTATGGTCAAACTTTGGTCGAACTGTGGTCAAACTAGGGTCAAACTGTGGTCAAACTGTGGTCAAACTAGGGTCAAACTGTGGTCAAACTACTTATTCAAGAAATATTAGTGTTACTAAATAATTATTGTTTTTTAGAACAATAGTTTCAAACTCAAACAGTGAAATGTGTGACTTCATGCTCAAGCTAAATTCCTGAGGGTTAATAGGATTCACATCTTACTATTGTCAGGAAAACAACAAGTGCAGACTTGGAAACGAGGGAGAATAGAACCCGGAAGTTAAGCGTGCTCAGGCTGGAGTAGTGAGAAGATGGGTAACCGTTCAGGAAGTTAGATGATTTGGAATGATGAGGGGTGATTAGAGATTAAAGGTTAAATTCAGCAGTGATGAGGGGTGATTAGAGATTAGAGGTTAAAATAATTCAGAAATTTGAAATTCAAAAAAAAATTCGAAAAAAAATTCGAATTTTTTTTTTTAAAAATCATAAAATTTCCTTTAGTACCGGTTGGTGTTACCAACCGGGACTAAAGGTGGACCTCCAGGCAGCGGGCACGTGGAGGGCCTTCAGTCCCGGTTCCAGTAAGAACCGGGACTAAAGGGGGAGGCTTTAGTACCGACCCTTTAGTCCCGGTTCCAGAACCGGGACTAAAGTCCCTTATGAACTGGGACTAAATGCCCTTTTTCTACTAGTGTGAGACCACCTAGGAGAGAGGTGGGCCTGGCCCTGGTCGGCGTCCGTGGTTATTTCAAAATAACACGCTTAACGAGTTCTGGGTATTTGATCTGAGTCTGGACACTGGCCTATACGCACTAACCAACTAGGTGAGAACAGTTATGGGCACTCGACGTCGTGGTATCAGCCGAAGCCTTCGTGACGTCAGCGACTGAGCGACGCGCGCCGGATTGGACCGTAAGCTCACACTTGTATTAAGGGGGCTAGGTCTGATTCCGGCCGCGTATGCAACGTGCAGGTGTGCAATGGGCGATGGGCCCAGACCCCTGCGCGCATAGGATTTAGACCGGTGTGCTGACCTCTTTGTTGTGCCTAGGAAGGGCTGCGACATGTTGATCTTCCGAGGATGGGCATGACCCAGAAAAGTGTGTCCGGACAAAGGGCATCGAGCGTGTTGGGAAATGTGGTGCACCCCTGCAGGGAAGCTAATCTATTCGAATAGCCATGATCTTCGGTAGCAGGACGACTTGGAGTTTTACCTTAACCTTATGACAACTAGAACCGGATACTTCATAAAATACACCCTTCCAAATGCCAGATACAACCCGGTGATCGCTCTCTCACAGGGCGACGAGGAGAGGATCATCGGGTAGTATTTATGCTATGCGAAGATACTTGGTTAACTTACCATCTACTCCCTTCTTTTGCTGCAAGATGGAGGTTACCAGAAGCGTAGTCTTCGATAGGAATAGCTATCCCCCTCTTATTTCGGCATTCTGCAGTTCATTCCACATATGTTACCCCTTTTGCCATATGATACCAATGCATGCATATGTAGTGTAGCTCCTTGCTTGCGAGTACTTTGGATGAGTACTCACGGTTGCCTTGCTCCCCCTTTTCCCCCTTTCTATACCCGATTGTTGCGACCAGACGTTGGAGTCCAAGAGCCAGACGCCACTGTCGATGACGACTACTACTACTCGGGAGGTGCCTATTACTACGTGCAGCCCGCTGACGACGATGAGGAGTAGTTTAGGAGGATCCCAGGAAGGAAGCCTGCGCCTCTTTCGATCTCTATCCCAATTTGTGCTAGCCTTCTTAAGGCAAACTTGTCTAACTTCTGTCTGTACTCAGATATTGTTGCTTCCACTGACTCTTCTATGATCAAGCTCTTGTATTCGAGCCCTCGAGGCCCCTGGCATGTAATATGATGCTTGTATGACTTATTTTATTTATAGAGTTGTGTTGTGATATCTTCCCATGAGTCCCTAATCTTGATCATACACGTTTGCGTGTATGATTAGTGTACGGTATCAGAGCCGACTGCCTGTAGGAATCCTCCTTCCAAACTCTTTGGCCGAAGTTGAGTCTAGTCATTGAAAAACTTTTACTAACATGGCTGTGCGGCTTACGGGCCCATGTCGCCATTGGGTGGTATTAAGATCTTTTGTTCCTCATCTATACTCTGGGACTCTGATCTCTCTTCTATTCGGGTTAAAATAAATTTACTAACTCTAACATTAGGATCATGTGATCACATCCACCCGGAGAGCCCTTTATTATAGTTGATTGTCTGCTTCACCAGAACACTTCAAAGATATTCTCCGAGGTTCTCCCAAGAACATGTGCTCATCACTTTGAAAATTCTCGACCACCAATAAATCCTTACGGATAACTACTTACACTTGTCGTTCATAGCTTCGATCCCAGTTGCCCTTGTTATTACTTGATACCCTGAAAAATTCTTCGATGTTCGGAGAATCCTTTGTTCCCACTGCTTTGCAGCCCTTTTTCGCATTAATACCCCTACGAATAATTTCTCGCACTTACCGAGTATCCGTTCTTCCCTCGTTGTTCATATGATTCACAAGATACATTGGAATACTATCTGATCTCCCGGTAATCCTCTGCTCGTTGTTGCTCTGGAAATACTTGTCTTCCTGCATTATGGTTAATTTCAAATTTCTAGTAATCTCCATTGACATCCTTTGTCATTATCATTTTGAGTCCATTGATTCAATATGTTGTGAATGCTCGCAATCCTCAATCAGATCCTAGAATTCATCCTTCCTGCTCAGATGTCATTTTAACATGGGCTGGATCTCGACCAATCAAATCGCCATCGATTGTGCCCCTAAGCCTACTCCACTTATCCATCCTTAATAAGAGCGTTTGCCTCTGATCCCTTGATTTGGAAATCATAATTCTTTTCTGTTTGAGCTTTGAGTTAGTCAGTTGTTTCTATAATATGATCTACTTGCATCACTTCTTCCTTCGGTTGAATACCGATGCTAACATCACCACCAGATCCTTTGTTGGATTTTACCTGACAATGTCCCTCATATTCAATAACTTTGGAAGTTCTTTCCCTGATACATAATGCCATTGGTAAATCCTATTCTCTGATTTGACCAACCATGCTCCGCTTTTGAGATGGTGATATTTACTCTCGAAGCTTGTGGTATATATTTCTAAGATACCCCGAACCTATGCCTTCATTAATTTGTGGGAGCCTGAAAGTTTTCACGAGCCATACTCTTCTGGTATTTTGCTAGATAAAATTTCAGCACTACAACTTCATCGGACGCGAGAAGTGAATGAAAGGTTTTGCATTGGAGAAGTGGGAGTCGACCTTGAACCTTTGTGTTCATGCCCATGGACCTGAGGTGGAACTTATCATGGAAGCTTCTTGCAACAATAATTAATCATTTGAATGATTCTTCCAATGTCATTTTATTGGATCCCTGGTAGCTATGGTTCCGACCATGCTAACTTTATTTAATATATTTCTGAAAGGAAACCATCCCAGTGCCTCGTATATTTTTGACAAGGTTAAAGTATTTACTATCGCAAGTCTACAATACAGGCCAGTTTCTATTCCGATCTACCTCCGAGTTTCACCTCTGTTATCTCGAGAATATCACCGAACTACATAACTGCCTATGAGTCTTCATCTAGTATTGCTTCTCACCGATTTCAGATTTCCCTTGGGCTCTGAGTTATTAGTCACTCGAGAACACTGATGAGTGAATCGATTCCGCACTCTGATTCAATAACTCTTAAATAATTCTCATTGCTTACGAGTTTGATAATCCTTCAAGTCATACTTAGCCTGATCGACTATATCATATTTGTGCTAAATTTTAACTGTGCTACCTGGTCCTTCTTCCCGAAGCACAACTTTCGACGATGAGCTAAGCTTACATCGATCTTCCTCGTCCTATCATTTCACCTTGAACAACAAGCTTGGTTCCGAGTTTGTGTCATACCCGTGGTTAGGGGTGGAAACAGATCGGATGCGGATCGGATAGTGCTCTTGCCACTTCCATTTTCATATTTTCAAAACGAATACGAATCAGAATACAGATGTTATCGGATACGGATGCGGCTCGGATAATATTCGAATATGGATACGTATCGGATATTTTCTTGATTCGGAACGGATACGAATAATATCAACATATTGCTTAAGTAAATTAGTCGATAGCTATGTGACCTGAAATAATCAACTTTTGACTTTATAAGTTTAATCATATAAAGAGTAAAATTTGACTACTTATTTGGCTTTTATGTTGGATAATTGGAATATTGGGTCTAGAATTTTAAAAATTACCTCCCATAATCTTATTCGGATACGGATATATCAACTTCCATATCCATATTTGTCTCAAAATCTCCTACCATATTTTATTTTTTATTTGTTTAATAAATTCGGATACGGATAATTTCCATTTCCGTTTTGGTTCGGATGCAGATGTTTCGGATATGAATAGGCATTTTCTCGAATACGAATATCGGATATTTCGGATTATCCGCTACCAATTTCCACCCCTACCCGTGGTTCCAATAAACTTGCGCTTCATCATTCCTTTGACTTGATGCCATCGCTGATCGATTATATCTTCATGAAATCTCTCGGCAAATGTGTCAGGATCATCGTCAACATTTTGACTCCTTCCAGGATATCAGTCGAATTCTTGATGAGAAATACCATCCTTGCCCCTCGATGATTTGTATTATCATCGACCACATTATTTCCATCCCTCCGACACAAACTTGATCATGTTATGGAGCTCCTTGCTATCCAACTTATGTTATGATCTACCTTGGAGTATTACCATCTTATATGTCAAGAATGTCATGAGAATTTCACCACCTCTTGAGAATTCTTGATACAAGTAATACTTATCACCACCACCATTCCTCCCCGGTCCCCGTGTTGTTTCAAACTAGAATACTGATAATTAAACTATGATGTGTGTCGTGGGTTTGTCACGGCAGATGTCCTCGTGAAAGGACTTAGTCGTGGAGCCATCGCAACGGGTTAGCTTAAAGGGGTTAAACCGGACAAGGGGACACGGGAGTTTATACTAGTTCGGCCCCTTCGATGAAGGTAAAAGCCTACGTCTAGTTGTGATTGGTATTGCTAGGGTTTCGAAGGCCAGGGAGCGAATCCGCTTTGTCTGGCTCTCGAGTTGTTGTTGTCTGTCTCTAAACCGCGGCCCGGTCGTCCCTTTATATACATAGGTTGACGCCCGCCGGGCTACAGAGTCCCGAAGCCGGATTATAAACGTTTCTGGTTCGGCCTCTCTCTTTCTATCTTACTATACAAGTTACATGACTAGGCCGGTTTACATTTACAGACTATAACCCGCCTTTGAGCCCTCCGTAAAGCGCCAGCATCTTTACATCTTCATGGGATTCTAATCTTCAAAGAGTTAACCCGGCTACATAAGGCCAGTTTACCTCCAGTAGTAATATCCCCAACACTAGGCCTCAGATTTGTTTGAACTTGTTCATGTCAATCTTCCACACTTTAGAAAAATATCTTCTCTTTTATCTTCATTTTTGATCTTGTAAACCGCCGTGACGTCATCCTTCAAAATTAGGATAAACCGCCGTGACGTCATCCATCCGTTGATGTCGGAGATTTCCTTCATTTAATATATATCCAGTCATCAAGGCGACACCTTTATTAACTTATCCATTTTTAGGGCTCCTTGATTCCCGTACTTGCCATTTTATCACTTCGCCTTATAAATAGGACCGAGGGGTTATTTTCACCGTTTCCCCTCGTGCCTCTTCGCGTCGTCTTCCTCGCGCCGCTCAGCCTCTGGAGCTTCGCCGCCACCATCGACCGTCGCCTTTGCTCTGACCTTGGCCGCTGCATCACCCTGAACGCACCAGAATACTGCGGCGCCCTTCCGCTTCCTCACCAGCTCCGCTAAGTTCTCTGCTTCTTTCACCATAGATCTGTTCTAGGGTTTTGACATTCTTCGCAGTTCTTCCGAAGTTCATTAGTGCTATTCTTCCCTGTTCTTCCTTTAATAGATGGACACTTCATGCTTGATGCATCTCTTGCCGTAGCTTACCTACCATGGTCATCACAAATCCTTATGCGCAAAGAACTGATCTAGTCTGTCAAAAATTGCTTCAGTTCTGCACCCCTTCAAGATCCAATTTTTTTTGCTTTTCTGTCTTAGCTTTAGATCCAAAAGTTTTATACATCACTATGAGATCTGTTTCTATGCTCCTGTGAGATCCGTTTCTCCTCGCACCAATATAAGCGGTTTAGCATTGTGTAAATAGTCTATGCCATTAGCCCTCTGATAAACCGGAAGAGCATGTTACCTTCACAATTATGCTCCGGTTTAACAGTGTCTGATCAACCCTGTGCTAGCATTACCTTTCTCTCTCATTATACTAGTCTCCGGGTTGTAACATTTATCATATCAGCATGTTTCTTACTCCCTTGTCTCTTGTGTATAATCATGCGTAATTTATAAACCGGCCTTTCATTTTCAGTTTGTTCGCTTTGCAATGGCCAAACAATTCACTGCCTGCAACTGGGCTCGTTCCCGGGTTACTGAGGATCAATTGAATGAGATGGTTAGCATCGGCTCTCTGCCTAAGAAAACTGAGATCAAATGGCGAGCTCTAGGAACAGAGAATCCTCCAACCCCAAGACAAGGCGAGGTGGTAATCTTTGTTGACCATATAGGCCGTGGTTTCAAACCGCCAGGGTCAAAATTCTATCGAGATGTACTTGCCAACTTCCAACTGCATCCGTAAGATATTGGTCCCAACTCAGTCTCCAACTTATGTAATTTCCAAGTCTTCTGTGAAGCCTATTTACAAGAAGAACCAACTGAAGAATTGTTCCGGGATTTCTTTCACTTAAACCGGCGCACAGAGTTTGTGAATGGCCCGAACACAGAGCTTGGTGGTGTCTCGATTCAAAAGCGGAAAGAAGTGGAATTTCCTCATGCCAAACACCATAGCCACCCAAAGGAATGGAACCAAACATGGTTCTATTGCAGAGACACTTCGCCTGAGGATGAAAATCCCCTCCCCGGCTTCCGTGATCATAGATTATCCAATACTCACCCAATGCCACAACGCCTGAGCTCTTTAGAAAGGGCAAAATACGCTTCTCAAATCGCCAAGCTCCGGGCCTTTATGGCAAACGGTTTAACATGCGTGGTTTTTGTGCGCTGTTGGATATCCTGGAGTATCTTGCCGCTAAGCCGGCGTCCCGGTTTAATGTGCGAATATACCGGCGAAGTTGACGATCCTCAACGCCACTGCAATATCTAATTATCTGAGGAAGAAGTTATCGAAGGTGTAAAGAAAATTTTGAATGAATCGGAACTGGTCTGTAGTCAAACCGGTCTGAGTCCCTTTTATACCAAGAACAAACCGCCTACTGTAAGCATTACACTTCCTCTTCATCTCTAATATCTTTAACTTATACAAGCTGTAACCCTTCTTCTTTATATATATAGGGTGATGACCCTTTCTAGAAACGGAAATCCATAGAGAAAGCGGCAAAGCCAACTGGAGACAAAGTGGTCAAACCAACCCGCCCGAAGACCAAAGCCGTAAAACGGACGTCAAAGCGGAAAACGGCTGACCGGATTAATATGGAACTTGATGATGATAATGATGACCCAGAAGTTGAGGTAGAACTTGACTCACTTGGCTCTCTTTTTATGCATCTTGTTAACAATGATCTTGCTCAGGAGGAGGCAGAAGCTAGTCAGGCTGATGACGTAGAGGTAATTATCCTTTCCTCCGGTTCAGACTCTATGCCAACACAAAAAGCTCGCCAAGCGATCCGGAAAGTAAGCCTTTCTCATCCTCTTGCTCACTTGGATCCAACATTTATTTTGAAGACTCAACAGCATGAAGCTCGCCGGACAACCCGACACAGTGGCCAACAGGTCACCTCTACCGGTTTACCTGATACTCCGGTTCGAAAGCGCCGGTCTGAGGTCTCTCCTACTTCTGACCATTCTTACCCCAAGGCAGGTTATTTCAGATAGCCTCTTAATCCGTCTGAATCAAATTATCAGGTGACACCTCCTTCCTCTTCTGGTGAATCGACAACAACTCAACTCCCCCCTTTGAAAACTGTGGCCGGGTAAGTTATGAAAAAACCTTTCCTTTCAATGTGCCTTACATCTTTTGAACAGGATGTTAATCCTTTTTTATTCTGTTTGCAGGGCCAATGCAAGACCCAGCAAGAAAGCTCGGGTCACCAATCCGCCAGAAGACCCTGTTGCTGAAGAAGAAGAACCAAGAGGTGAACCAGAGCGGACTGGTGAACCGGAAGGCCTCCATCCTGAAACAACTTTTGATGATCCGCCCCTTGACGGCCAACATATTGACGAACCAACAGATGCTGAGCCCGCCGCCCCTGATACTGAACCGGCAGAACCAAACTGGGCTAATCCAATGAAAGACACTGAAATTCCATCATCATCCACCAAAAATCCTGAAGGCCAAGGTGATGACGTTATTTTACTGGAACAGGCCACAACTCTCCTGGTCATCCCGTCATTTTGGCTCAGCATAGTGCCAAACAAGAGCAAATTGCCAGGGATAAAGGTAAATGGAGCAGCGACTTATCAAACTATGCTCATCTTAACGCTGATGAGCTTCATTCTGGCTTCTTGAACCGTCTGCACTCAAACCGGGATTATGAAGCCGGTTTGGTGAAATTGATGAAAGAACGATATGAGGTAAATGCTTCTCCTGTGTACATTGATTTATAGCTGAAATACTATTCCAAGTAGCCTCCAAGAGCCGTTTATGATTGTTAATCATAAACCGGGTCTTTGTAACACTTTAAGCATCCCATCATTGATCCTTGCAAAGGCGTGTCCTCAATCATAGATAAGACTCATATTTGAAAAAGAATTAGATAACATTCTGCAGCATAGCCCCCAAAGGACGGTTTAACTTGGCAAGTTAATCCGGTTTTTAATCCACACCACCGGTTTAGAACAAACGTACATTAGCCCCCAAGTGTCAAGGATAATGCTTGCATTGTTCTGGAGACTTGTATAGAGGGTAGTATTTGAGAGCAAATCGGCATTAGCCCCCAAGTATGAAGTGGATAACTTGTTATATGCTTTATACTTAGTGCATAAATATGTTGTTTTGTTGAATATACCTTCAATGTTGCAGGCTGAACTGAGAAGCAAAGATGCCCAAAACTCTGACTTGCAAGAAAATGTGAAGTCCCAACAAGCCGAAGCTGCAAAAGCCAAAGAGGAGCTGACGCAGGCCCTGGCCGGAATGGAAAATTGAAAGAATCCCTCAACCGAGATCGTGCTGAATGGGAAACCGAAAAGGCCGATTTGACCAAAAGAGTTGTAGATGCCGAGGAAGCCCTGAAACCGGTGGTTGAAGAACTAGCCGGTTTGAAGCGCCAAATCAACGCTATGACCTCTGCTATCTTTGGTAAGTGTCTTCTTATGTATGTTGCACCAGTGAATGAATCTTAAAACTGACCAAAATGTTGATAAAATCTTTGGCAGGAACTAGGATCACTCATCTTGGTGCAGATATGCGGATGAAGCTCAAAGCGGCATATACATTGGTTGAGCAGATATACTCTGGATCTCAGCGAGCCATTATGTGACACTCCAAAATTTTTATTGGGTTTTTATCAAAAACTTTGTGGTTTTGAGGAGAGCCTTTTTTTAAAAAAAAAATCTTTTTCAGAAAAACCTTCCTCTTAAAAACCTCCTTTTGCCTTGGCAAAGATTCTGTTTCTTTCAAACTTTGGTGGTTGATCTTTTGCAAATTTCTTCTCTGTTAGTTCCCTCTAAAAAATTTATTTTTTGGGAGTTTTAATTTGTTTTATTTTAAGTGAAGCTCTATGAAAATTTGGGATTTTCTTTCTTTGAAGCCACCCTTGGCTTTGTATTTTTGCCCATGAGATAAAACCCCTCCAAAACCTCCCCTCCCCCTTGTGATCAACCTAAGTTCTCTGTCCCAACTAATCCAAACTGGTTTTGGATTTTATTCTAATTATTTCTCCCCCTCAAATCAATTCTGAAAAGTATTTGGAGCCTGAGGGATTTTCAAAGCAAGTGCACTTTTTCATTTGAGTTTTGACCTCAAACCAATTCTCCTGGATTTTCCTTTGAACCCACAACCCAGAACCATCTTGATCCACTCCTCCTCTTTTCAAATTTTTCAAAATACAGTCTCTGCAAGTTTGGACCAGATTAGCCAAATTTGGTGAAATTCATATCCACACTGCTCCAAAAATTCCACCAAAAATCATGCAGCCTACTTGAGCAAGGAGAAGCCACTCCACCAAAAATCAGCTCAAGGAAAAATCACCAGAGGCCAGTTTCATTCGGTCGAACACCTTGTGGGCACTGTTACTGTTCAAAGTTCAGAAAATTCAGTTCAGTGTCATCTTCCGTCCGTCAGATTCAGTCACGCGGCCACAGTGCCCTTGGCACGTTCCTCGCCGCCTCTTCCTCCTGTCCGAAGCTTCACACGCGAGCGTGGAGCCTTCCTGGCGTCGGTAGCGCGCTGGCCCGCCCTCTCCGGCGTCTTCTGCGGCGTCGGGACCTCCCGTGGCGGCCGACAGGAGGCACACCACGGCAGAACGCCGTTCTGCACCGCCCATCGCTCCCTGGCTCTCCGCGTGGCCTCATGCACGCCAGCGCACGCCCGTAGCACAGCCATCGTGGCCGGCAAGCACGGAACGCGCTCTCCGCCGCCGACGGGCCCGCGCCATCCCCGTTCCGTCGAGCTCGCCCTTAACACCCAAACCCCGGCCAGTTTAACACCAAAACGGACCCATTGAACCTCCGTGATGACGCTCGACCCCCTAACCACCCCGACCGAGCACTGCGCCACCGTAATCACTCGCCGGTGATCCTCGTTCACGGCAACCGCCTCGGACCGCCTATATAAAGGGGTCCCGAGCTCACTCTCGTGCACGCAGCACCTCCACTACTCACCAACACCCCGCCAGGCCACTAGGGGGACCTCGAGGAGGTCTCCTCCCCCAGCTCCGGCCGCCTCGCCCCGCCTCGGCCTCCAGCCCGATTCGTTCTGGTGAGGCCATCTCCGGCGCTCAAACCCCGTTCGTTACCCTCTCTAGCTGCCAGGAGCATAACCCCCTCTTCAATTTAACCTTTGCAGCCCTCTCCGACGAGCCCCTCGACCACCCGAGCCGCCGTCCGCCGGAGCAAAGCTCGCCGTCGACGTGGTGCTCGCCGACCGACTCCACCACCATCAACTGACGCGGAAGGGTGCCCTGAGCATGGAGGTACCCTCCGATCTCTCTGCCTCGCCGTGGATCGCCGCCGGCGACCACCGCGGCTCTCGGGCGCCGGCGAACTCTGCCGCCCCGTTTGAACATTTGAACCTGACGGGTGGGACCCCACCGTCAGCCTCTCTGCTCTCTCTTTCGAATGGTTTTCTGGAAGCGCCTTCGGGCAGAATGCGTTTTCTCTTTGGGCTGGCGTAGTCGCTACCGAAGCGTTTTCTGTTTTTATAAACTAGCCCCTGGAAATCTTCTGTTTCATTACAGATAAGTCCCTGGACAAAAACCCTTATAACTTTTAATCAGAAAAGTATTTTTGATTGATTCTTTTTCTGTTCTCTTTAAAATTTTGTCTAGTTTTTTATCAGATTTATTTGAAAAATATTTGGTTTACTTTCTGTGCACTCCTTGGTATTTACGATAGCGCATATATTTTCTTTAAACCGTAGATACCGAAGGAGGTGACGGAGCCGCGAACTTCACCGAGCTAGGCTCCGACTACTCTGAACCAGGCAAGCATGTTTGAACTTTTGATATGATGAGTGTCTTAGCATGTTTTGCATTTAGTTAGTTTCATGGCATGTTGGTGAGCATACCAATGAACGTTATTTTATGTGATAATGAGGTAAGTGAGTTTGATGATCCATACGTGGATGAATGTGAATATGAATGGCCATGTGTTGGCATGAGGATGGGTACGATGGCAGTGTTGTAGCATGCCAGTCTTACGCCAGACTATGTGACTTCAGTGTCTAACCATATCGGTCCAGTACCTATCATTTCCTTCCTTGTACTACCACATGCTTTCCGCAAGGAATATGGTTTAGTAAGTTGCAAACCTCTTTCATGGTACACACCAAAGAGGAGAGGCCATGATGATGGTTCCATGGCCCTGGATTAAAGCCAGTCATCCGGTCAGGGGGCATGGGTGTTTCCGGTTGGGACCAAGAGGGGGGCACCCCTTAGAGCGCGCGTATATAAATTTGATCCCATGCTATTCGAGATTGTGATCTCCCCGTCTCAAAAGTTTTTCTTGGACGATGACTAGGGTGATTCCTAGCATCGAGAGGTAGGATGGGTGTGTACCGGTTAGCTGTGTTTTCTTCCGAAATACCGTAAACGGAACTAGTCCTTCGTGACTACGGAAATCCGTTGGCTGTGGGAAAAATTTTGTACAAACTCGCAGAGTCATATATTTCTCCAAATCATCTATTCCTTGTCAAGTTTCGTTCCATCTTATCCTAATCAATTGTCAGCTTTGATAACAGAGACTCCGGTGAATCGCATGAGTGCTAAGTCCGGTTGAATGATTATCCCTGTGGATGGACTAACCCGTTTATTCTCATGGAATGAATGTTTACTATGAGTATTATTTACTGGTGAATTTAAAGCCCTTTCTGCGATGTCGCTCAGACGTCCGACTGTGGCATTTCTTTTAAAGCCCTTTCTGCGATGTCGCTTAGACGTCCGACTGTGGCATTTCTTTTAAAGCCCTTTATGTGGTGTCGCTAAGATGCCCGACTGTGGCATCATTTCCTTATTTTTATTTGTTCACCTTTCGAGGCGTCGCTTCAGACACCCGATCGGTCTTTATTTATGCTCTGTGGGATTTCAGGCGGACTACCGCCGTTTCCCTTTTTACTTACCCCGTTATGCCAATTTTTATTTATTGTGCATTAAGGAATTAATCATGTTGCATCCATGCACGCATTTGTTATATCTTACGTCCGAACTGTCTTGTGAGTACTTTCAAAGTACTCACTGGCTTGTTGATTTGGCCAGATGCTGACGAAGGCGATCTCATGGATGAAGAGTTCGATAGCGAGTCCGACACTTAGAGGAGTCCCAATCAGTCTCGTGCGACCCTGGATTTGGTCACTGTTTTATATCCGCTTCCGCTACCAAATAAATTTATCGAGCCTCACCTCGACGTTCGATGAAATGATAGTCTTAGAGTTTTGTATTTCCCTTCCCGCTGGGTTTTTCCACCACCAACCTATCCATGAGTCAGTAGTATGTCTCCACACCACTGTGTCCTGTCCGCCATTATGTATGATTATTGGCGTGCTTGTAATAATTTGGTTGAGCGACCGCAGTTCAACCCTGTAATATATTTTATGCTACTGGCTTATTGTATCAAGAAATTGTCTACCAGTGAGGAGGATTTCTCTCATACTGGACTCAAAAGACTGGTTTATCAATAAATATTTCTATTGGAAAACCGGTCGTGACACATTAGTACAGTGGCTTATAACAAACCGGCGCCAACATTGATTAAGGAGACCCTTGAGAAGCTGGGCATGTTACTGGCGCGTATTGTCAAGTTGAAAAGAGCCGCTGCAAGAGCAGGAGCATTAACAGCCCTTATTCAAGCCAAGGCCTGGACTCCAGACCTTGAAGCGGAGGATATCATTAAAGGATATCCAGGAGTTAAAGAAGACGGTTCAAACTTTGACAATGATGATCTTCGGCGGCTAACCAAACAGATGCGGCCAGCGGCCAGCAAATTGGCTGAGGACACCGATTTGTCCCATTTTCAACCGTTTTATGATGCAGAAGGGAAAAGATAGCCGGCCGATATCCATGAAGTCGAAGAACTTGTGCCTCCGATTCGTAAGCACACTTATGCCCCTGATATTAACCCTTCTGATCTTATCCATGAGGAGGCAGTGTTCCAAGCTTTAACCGGAATCGACTGGTCAATGTCTGATTTCCAGCGGCTGGGGAGGGATGAAGAAGTGCCAACACCAACTGATCTGCAACCGCAAACCATCGTGATGAAGAGTCCTGATCCGGTCGCCGGTTTATATGGCTACTGTGAAAAACAATGGCACTGTTTGAACCGCTTTAAAGCTTCATGTAATAGGATAGCTGAAACCTTGTTTATCTGCCATGCCATCGAGCATGTTTCATAACGCTTTGTGACAATCTGTGCCGCCCTTCAGGATATATTTTATGCATAGCCTATGATGACTTGCCTTCCTGGGTCCAAAAAACTTAAAAGTGTCTAGCGGTTTACCGCTAAACATGTCATAATATCCAAGAAGTATATAGTACTTTAGCTGAATAATCAAATGTTTGTACAAAAAATAATGTACAGAACATACCTCATTGATTGACCAAACGTGTATACAGCAAAGGTGTTTAACACCAACCCGATACGTTTGGTAATTTCATCTTCATAATGCCGGTCTATCTATTAAACCGGACCGGTATAACTACCGGATTTTCTTTATAACACTGGTGATTTAGTCAAACCAGACCGGGTCAATGACCACCGGTTTATAATTGATCATGTGCCAACAACTGGTGGTTGGAAAGCAAGTCGGGTCAAGGACGCCGATTTATCAAAAAATACTTATGATTGTCAACAAACAAAATTCAAATAGGAAAATATGCGAGTCTTTTTACGAGCTGCCAGGCTCCAAATCGAGGCTTTTCATGGGCTGCCAGGCCTCTGAGTTAAACCATTTAACAAAGCCTTTTAAGATGGGGCTCCAATTAACCAATCATTGTTTTAACTGTGACAAGTTCAGGGTCTATAAAAGATTGACTTGTCAAACGTTCGATGGGTCATGCCAGGATTACCTGGATAGGAGTGGCTTACTTGATGAAGGCAGGTTAACCCGGGGTTTTAGGTGAATACACCAGGCTTCCAAGCCGTGGCTTGATAGCCAATTATGATGGTCCTTTCAAACTCTTTGTTGCTTTGCAAAGAAGAGCCCCCAAGTAACTTTGTGAGCGATGCTCAGCGTGTGCCTATGTTTGAGTTTGTACTGTGTACAATACCCTCTTTGGCTCCACAAATTTTTCCTTGTGTGGCTGAAATGCCTATCAAGAGGTATAGTTGTGGTTCAAACATGACCAAGCCCCCTAGTGATTTTCTTTATCTTTATGCAGCTGCTAAAGCCGGTTTAACAAAGACTCCGCTTTGACCGTCAACTTGTAAAAGCACACATATGATATAAGAAAGAACAGATACCCCGCTTATAATGGAGGCTCCGATTTATTATATGGTATATACACTGTCATAAATATGTACAGGTGAAGAGCCTATGGCTTCAAGTATAGTAAGGCCGAAGGAGAGCTACGTTCCATGGCCTCTTTGTCTCCTCCTCTGATTGACGTGAGTCTTCATGCTCTCGAATATCAATGAGGTAGTAGGATCCGTTGTGCAGATTTTTGCTGACCACAAAGGGTCCTTCCCAAGGGGTGGTAACTTCTGCATATCAGTCTGATCCTGGATGAGCCGGAGCACCAAATCACCTTCTTGAAAGGTTCTAACCCGGCGGCTGTGATAACATCGAAGATCTTGTTGATAAATCCCCGAACGTGCTGCTGCAAGATCCCGCTCTTCATCCAACAGGTCCAGAGAATCCTAACGTGCCTTCTCATTATCAGCTTCAACGTAAGCTGCCACACGGGGCGAATCGTGACGGATGTCACTAGGAAGAACCGCCTCCGCTCCATAAACCATGAAGAAAGGCGTGTAACCCGTAGACCTATTGGGTGTGGTGTTGATGCTCCATAACACAGAAGGTAGCTCCTCGACCCAACAACTCGGCGTCCGCTTTAAGGGAACCATAAGCCTTGGTTTGATACCCCGTAGAATTTCTTGATTTGCCCTTTCCGCTTGACCATTAGATTGGGGGTGAGCCACTGATGCTAGATCAATCCAGATGTGCTCACGTTGACAGAATTCTTCCATCTCCCCTTTTGATAAGTTAGTACCATTGTCTGTTATAATGCTATGTGGAAAGCCAAACCGGAATATCACCTTTTTGATGAATTGAACCTCCGTGGCTGCATCACACTTGCTGACTGGCTTTGCCCCTACCCATTTAGTGAATTTATCAACTGCTACTAACAGATGGGTCTTCTTGTCCTTGGAGCGCTTGAAGGGTCCAACCATATCCAGCCCCCAAGTTGCAAACGGCCACGTAATTGGAATCATCCGCAACTCTTGAGCCGGAATGTGCGCACGGCGGGCAAACTTTTGACATCCATCACATCTTTTGACTAAATCCTCCACATCAGCATGCGCCGTCAACCAGTAAAAACCGTGGCGAAAAGCTTTGGCAACCAACGACTTTGAACCGGCGTGGTGACCGCAATCCCCTTCATGAATTTCTCGCAAAATCTCACAACCTTCTTGAGGAGAAACACATCGCTGAATTGCTCCTGAAACACTGTAACGATGTAATTCCCCGTTGAGTATGGTCATGGACTTGGACCGCCGGATTATCTGTCGAGCCAACATTTCCTCAGGTGGTAATACGCCCCGGTTCATGTAATCCAGATATGGGATCGTCCAATCCGGTATGGCATGCAGAGCTGCCACCAACTGAGCCTCCGGATCAGGAATAGCCAAATCTTCTTCAGTTGGTATTTTTACTGGCGGATTGTGCAATACATCAAGAAAGCCATTGGGCGGAACCAGTTTACATTGGGAACCAAGACAACTTAAAGCGTCCGCCGCTTCATTCTTCCGCCGGTCTATATGGTCCACCTGATAACCTTTAAAGTGACCAGCCACTGCGTCCACCTCTCGCCGATATGCAGCCATGAGTGGGTCCTTAGAATCCCAAGTGCCAGACACTTGCTGAGCCACTAGATCTGAATCGTCGAAGCACTTAACCCGGCTCAAATTCATCTCTTTAGCCATCCGAAGACCGTGGAGTAAAGCCTCATATTCAGCTGCATTGTTAGTACAAGGGAACAGTAAACGGATGACATAACAAAACTTGTCACCTCGTGGGGAAGTTAATACGACTCTAGCCCCTGAACCCTCTAACTCTCTGGATCCATCAAAATGAATAGTCCAATACGTATTATCTGGTTTCTCCTCAGGTGCCTGTAACTCTGTCCAGTCGTTGATGAAATCTACAAGTGCCTGGGACTTGATCGCCGTGCGGGGTATATATTTGAGCCTGTGAGGTCCAAGCTCAATGGCCCACTTGGTAATCCAGCTAGTTGCCTCTCTGTTTTGAATGATGTCACCCAGAGGGGTTGAACTGACCACTGTGATAGGATGGCCCTGAAAATAGTGTTTGAGCTTCCAGCTTGCCATAAACACCCCATACACCAGTTTCTGCCAATGTGGATACCTCAGTTTTGACTCAATGAGCACCTCACTGATATAATAAACCGGTCGTTGAACCGGATACTCTTTTCCAGGCTCCTTGCGCTCTACCACAATGGCTACGCTGACAGCCCGGGCATTAGCAGCCACATATAATAATAATGACTCTTTATCGATCGGTGCTGCCAGCATGGGCGGTTCCACTAGCTGCCTCTTCAGATCTTCAAACACCTTATCAGCTGCCTCACTCCAGACAAAGTTATCTGTTTTCTTGAGCATCTGATATAAGGGGATGGCCTTCTCTCCAAGGCGGCTGATAAACCGGCTCAAGGCTGTAATTTGGCCGGCCAGACGTTGCACATCGTTAATACACGCCAGTTTAGCCAAGGATGTAATTTCTGCAATCTTTTCCGGATTAGCCTCAATGCCTCTGTTTGAAACCAGAAAGCCTAAGAGCTTGCCTGCCGGGACACCAAAAACACACTTCTCCGGATTGAGCATCATCTTGTAAACCCGGAGATTGTCAAAGGTTTCCCATAGATCATCTATCAATCTCCCCTCCTTTCTGGATTTGACCACAATATCATCCACATACACATGAACATTGCGCCCAATTTGCTTATGAAGGCAATTCTGAACACATCGCTGGTAAGTTGCCTGGGCACTCTTGAGTCCAAAGGGCATGGAAACATAGCAGAAGGCTCCAAAGGGAGTTATAAAGGTTGTCTTCTCCTGGTCCTTAACTGCCATTTTGATCTGATGATAACCAGAGTAAGCATCCAAAAAAACACAAACGGTCACAGCCCACTGTAGTATCAATTATCTGATCAATGCGAGGGAGAGCAAAGGGGTCTGCAGGGCAAGCCTTGTTTAAATCTGTGTAGTCCACACACATGCGCCAAGTGCCATTTTTCTTAAGAACCAGCACCGGATTGGCTAACCACTCTGGATGAAAAACTTCCACAATAAACCCAGCAGCCAACAAACGGGCTACCTCTTCACCTATAGCCTTGCGTCTTTCCTCATTGAAACGGCGCAGGAACTGTCGGACCGGTTTGAATTTAGGATCAATGTTGAGTGTGTGCTCAGTGAGTTCTCTCGGTACACCTGGCATGTCAGAAGGTTACATGCAAAGATGTCCCCATTCTCACGGATGAACTTGATGAGCGTGCTTTCCTATTTGGGATCAAGGTTAGCGCTGATGCTGAACTGTTTGGATGAATCGCCAGGGACAAAGTCAACCATTTTAGTGTCTGTAGCTGATTTGAACTTCAATGCTGGATCATGTTCCATAGTTGGCTTTTTTAAGGAGGTCATGTCTGCCGGATCAACTTGCTCCTTATAGAATTTTAACTCCTCTGTGGCACAAACCGACTCAGCATAAGCCGCATCGCCTTCTTCACACTCCAAAGCAATCTTTCTACTTCCATGTACTGTGATAGTCCCCTTATGACCTGGTATTTTAAGCTGTAGGTGAACATTACATGGCCTTGCCATAAACTTAGCATAAACCAGTCGCCCAAACAAGGCGTGGTACGGACTTTTGATCTTCACCACCTCAAATGTTAATGTTTCTGATCTTGAATCATAGTCATCTCCAAAAGCTACCTCCAGAGCTATCTTACCAACAGGATATGCAGACTTACCAGGCACCACACTATGAAATACCGTATTCGACGGTTTAAGATCCTTATCTGTCAACCACATGCGGCGGAATGTATCATAATACAAAATATTGATACTACTTCCCCCATCCATGAGCACTTTAGTGAACTTGTATCCCCCAACTTGAGGGGCTACCACCAAGGCCAAATGACCTGGATTATCAATCCAGGCCGGGTGATCCTCTCTACTCCACAAAATAGGTTGCTCGACCAGCGTAAATACTGAGGTACTGCCGGAGCAACAGAGTTGACTGCCCTTTTGTGAAGCTTCTGATCACGTTTGCACAAACTAGTAGTGAAGACATGATATTGCCCGCTGTTCAGCTGTTTGGGATTGCTTTGATAACCCGACTGCTGCTGCTGCTGCTGACTACCCTGATGGTTGCAACCTCCCTGGTTGCCTTGGTGTCCTTGATTGACGTGTCTGGTTTGATTGCCTGGAAACCCTGAACCGGAACCACCAGTTACGTAACCCGGCCCGTGGAAACCTCCTCCTGAACCGCCGGGCGGGCCGCTGTCATATTGGAACATATTGGAATTCTTGAAATCCCGCATGATATAACAATCTTTCCAGAGATGTGATGCCGGTTTATCCTTCGATATGTGCTTTGGACAGGGCTGATTTAACAAACGCTCCAAACTATTGCCTGGACCTCCACCCCTCTGGGGCTGCTTGCCTTTACGGCGTTGGCCATTCTCCTACGCGTTGGTATTTGCGACAAAGTCCAAACCACTGTAGGCCTTGCGCTTACCAGCGTTTCCATGGCCTGCCGGATTATGTTGTTGGCCTTTGGCATTGCCGTTCTTCTTACCCTTCTCCGATTTGTCCTCCTCTGAATCCGGATCCTTGGTATTATCTGAATCGGCATATTTAACCAAAGCGGCCATGAGTGTTGACATGTCGTTGCAGTGACATTTGAGCCTTCCCAACTTCTGTTTCAATGGCTTGAAACGGCAATTGCCCTCTAACGTTAACACTGCGGTGTCTGCATTGATACGATCTGATGAATGCAAAATCGCCGAGACCCGTTTGACCCATTGGGTCGTGGACTCCCCTTCCTCTTGGACACAAGCGGCCAGATCTACAATTGACATTGGTTGCTTACACGTATCCTTGAAGTTCTGGATAAACCGATGCTTCAGTTCGGCCCATGATCCAATAGAGTTGGTCGGCAAGCTCTTCAACCAAGTGCGAGCTGTTCCTTCCAACATCATGGTGAAATATTTAGCACACACTGCCTCATCCACATCTAACATCTCCATTGCCATCTCATAGCTCTCCACCCACGCATCTGGCTGCAAATCGGCGGTGTAATTTGGTACCTTACAAGGTCCCTTGAAATCCTTGGGTAGTCGCACATTACGCAAAGCTGGAGTTAAACACGGTACCCCTAAGGAACTGAACATCGCCCCTGGCTCCACGGAGGCGGTGGGGTGAACCGGAGTATGCTGTCGTGCTCCGTGTCGAGCTGTCAACTCGGCCTCTCGACGTGCGCCGCCATGGTCCACAACATCCTGCGCATTAGCACCTCCCCCAGCCGGGTTGTTCCCTCGTGGTGAATTTCAGCGACGTGCACTACTGGACACAGCCGGTTCGTCCTCCACGTGTCTGCTATAACTCCGGCTTGGACGAGGAGTGGAATGAATCCTCTCACGGCTGTGTGAATATGCTTGTTGTTGATTTAGTGTTGTCTGAGGGAGATCCCTGGCCCGACGCGCTTCCACTGCAACTGGTGACTCGCCGTCAGTTCGGAGGGCCGCCAGGCGTGAAGCGGCAGCCACAATGTTGTCCAACAGGTTGGAATAATGCCCGGGCGGCGTTGATGGCACAACGTTGTTCTGGCGAGGCAGGTCCGTCGTGCGCGGCTGAACCGGCGCTCCTGCTGCCGGCGCCCCCGCCCGGTTTAGCGTGGGTTGGTTACCAGCTCCTGCACCTGGCGTGTTGAAAAGATTCTGCGGCTCATAAAACGATGGGAGACATGATCGGTGCCTTCTTCTCTTGACTTCCTCTGAAGCATTCTGATCCAGTCTAATCCGGTAAGCCTGTGCTTCCAACTCGGCCCGCTCCATAGCCATCCTGGTGTTCTCTGCTGCCAGGTCCACTTTAGCCTGGGCTATCTGATCTTTCACTTTTACAATCTCCGCATCGTGCTGATCCCTGGCTGCTGCGTCTACCTCCGCGGACATCAATGTTGCCAGAGCATCGAACAAATCAGACAAGACTTGGGCCGGAGGTGGCGCCGAGCTTCCTGCCCCCGCTGGTGTGGTCGTCGTTGAACCGGAGAGCATTGCTGCGGCGGTAGATGAATGAGGCGCCGATTGTGTGCTGGCCATGAAGATGGCGGCCCGGTTTGGCAGACCGGGGGAATCCGGAATACTGTTGCCCTCGGATCCTCCCTCAATCCGGCCGTCCTGCAACTGGTAAAGCGATTCGGTTTCTCCAGAAGACTCGTCATCAGAGCAGACTACAGTTTCTCCATCGGACACCGGTCCGTCCTTGTACCCCGATCCATGGATGACACCTACGAAAACGTGCCTGGCCTCGGGCTGAACCGGCAAAGAACTTGCACGTCGAGCCGTTTCAATGATGTTGGTGCAGATGTCCGGCTCGAGGGCCGGTTCGCCGATCTTGCTGATGAAGACGTGAATCCCACCAAAGGGGACCCGGTACCCGTATTCGATTGAATCGGCCTCGGGACCCCATCCTGCATTGTCGATGTAGAGCTTGCCGCGGCGACTCTTCGTCATCCGGCCCACAACGTATCCCTTGAGTCCATCGAAGCTGCCCTTCAAGAACTCAAAACCATCGTGCGATAGTCCCATGGTGGGCGCCAACTGTCGTGGGTTTGTCACGGCAGATGTCCTCGTGAAAGGACTTAGTCGTGGAGCCATCGCAACGGGTTAGCTTAAAGGGGTTAAACCGGACAAGGGGACACGGGAGTTTATACTAGTTCGGCCCCTTCGATGAAGGTAAAAGCCTACGTCTAGTTGTGATTGGTATTGCTAGGGTTTTGAAGGCCAGGGAGCGAATCTGCTTTGTCTGGCTCTCGATTTGTTGTTGTCTGTCTCTAAACCGTGGCCAGGTCGTCCCTTTATATACATAGGTTGACGCCCGCCGAGATACAGAGTCCCGAAGCCAGATTATAAACGTTTCCGGTTCGGCCTCTCTCTTTCTATCTTACTATACAAGTTACATGACTAGGCCAGTTTACATTTACAGACTGTAACCCTCCTTTGGGCCCTCCGTAAAGCGCCAGCATCTTTACATCTTCATGGGCTTCTAATCTTCAAAGAGTCAACCCGGCTACATAAGGCCGGTTTACCTCCAGTAGTAATATCCCCAACAATGTGTAAATTCAAACTTCTAGCGACCCTATTGCTTTGAAGTTAATGGTCAACCATTCGATCCTAGACTATTGGTTATTGAATCACCATTCTAACAATTGATCAGGCTACCTATGCCCATATTTCGGGCGCACCTGTCAACCAATGTTTAATCAGTATGTTTTCCTCGAGCATACCACATTAAATCATTGATCTAGCAAATGTTATCTCCTTGTTCACATAATTGTGGAAATCCATCTTTTGGAAATCTGGTGAATTGTCACTGAGTTCATTCGCTAGTCCTCATCCTCTCCTTGGTTTAATGATGAACTCTTGTTTCAGAACTCGCTTCCATGGTTCATTTCCCGAGAAACTTACTATGTCATCTCGTCAAATTGTGTTGCACCTTTTCTTCTCAGGCATCCTGAGTTTGAGTTATCCTGGCACCAATCAGATCCGAATCTCGGTCAGATATGATGGTTGGAACATATTCCCAAGAGTTATAACATTGGTTTTTAACCCGATAAAGTGATGTCATGCCTAGCACACCTGGCCGGAGGGCCTATTGTTATAGTTTCCATTTTTAGCAAGGTTAATCATTCTTCCATGATGAAATTGAATGACTAGCAGACCTGGCCGGAGGGCCTAGCACACCTGGATGGAGGGCCTATTGTTATAGTTTCCATTTTTAGTTATTCCTGCTGGATCCTTTGTGTATCCAAAGTCTGACCTTTGCTTGAAGATCATGGCAATGCTATCTCGAAGCATGTCTGTGGTACTATGATTTTCAATAAGAACATTTGAAGCGCAATGCTAAAATTTCTTTATCAATTATCCAAACACCATTGTATGGGTAACTTCATGAAATGCCTTGCCCCTTTACCTAATTGGTTGTCTACTTGCTGCCCTGTCATGGATGGGAAAGATATACCCTTGATATTCGGGTATCATCGCATTTTCCTTTCCATGGTTCTCATTAGT
Source organism: Triticum dicoccoides (assembly GCF_002162155.2). Taxonomy (NCBI): domain Eukaryota; kingdom Viridiplantae; phylum Streptophyta; class Magnoliopsida; order Poales; family Poaceae; genus Triticum; species Triticum dicoccoides. Next base: position 89,416,668 of record NC_041380.1, on the reverse strand, counting down.
ATACTAATCACTTTTCCTTTCCATTGTGTTGATTAACCTTTCTTGTAATCTGACTTAACTGAGCAGTGATAATTCCCTGCTTAGGTAAGCACCTAGTTGTACCACTCTGTCAGTAAGACCTTGTTACTATTGTTGATCATTTCGGTAACCACCGATGGACAAGAACTTTGCCTATTGGTCTGCCTCGTTCAACGAGCAGGAAAATGGTTCTCTTCGTCCCTCACCCTTGCTACCAACGTGTTGCCAACATAACTGACGAGCTACCCTTTGGCGTGCCTTGCTATCATGACCATGCAAGCTGTCAGCGCCCCTTCTACCTTTAACCTACATGGTGGGCCCATAACCCACAATTCCACACGATCGAAACCTGACTCTCCTGTACACCCCCTGTTACCAAAGTTATTCCTCATGCTTGGCTTCGTATGTAGATCACGAGCCACCTTCCTAGAGATGACATATTCTGGTTTCAGCCGAAATACTTAATCTCGTTGCTCCGAACCCCTTTCATTCTCTATTTTAGGCATCAACGTTTACATACCCACGCGAAGATTCTCATGCCTACTTTTATTTGTCTCGATGTATTTCATGAGTTCCAACTCGAGAGGTACTCGTATGCTCATTCATGGATTAACCCCCAGATTATTAGCCTTATAGCATTTTGTCGTTGCCGAGATGCCAATTACCTATTCGTAAGTACGATGAAGATCCTTTCCCCCTTACCCCCCCCCCCCCTTTAAATCTCGGGACGAGATTTCTTGTAGTGGGGGAGATTTGTGACACCCCGATAATTAAGCTACAGTAAACCCCTGTTAATGATGCCAGGTCATCGTAATTAAAATTTTGCTAAATCTCATTCGTTTCAAAATTAGTCTAATGCAAATTCAAATAACAAGTCAAATTATAATTTTATAAAATAGTAAATTAAAAATGTTCATTAGGTTCAAAATATTCACTACATAAATTTCTTGCTTTAATAAAACAATTTTGGAGATGTTTAAAATGCACGGGGAAATTATGTCAGTGGACCAACCGTTAATCATTTGACCTTTTCAATTTCTAAAAATAGTTAAGCAACCCCAAAATGCTTTGGAACTTTTTGAGCAGCCCCTTGATGTTTCCCTGTGTGTTGTGTGACAAGTTTCATATTAATTAAAAATCTATTGCTATCTAAGCTAAATAGAACACAATAGCATGTTTATTACAGAAAAAGTAAAATAGGTAAAGGGCTTTGTGCACTTAGGCCCAGGAACGAATAGGACTTGACCTAACCCAACTAGCAATAATGGCCCAGCCCACCTCCACCTCTCCTTCAACCTCCCGCTACAGTGGAAAGCACGGGAGCCGTGGCGGCCATCCCGCCGCCCATGGCCACGTGCCGGCCATTGGCGCCCCCACTGCCGCCTATATGAGCACGCCACTCCTTCCCGAACCCTAGGCCCGTTTCTTCCCCTCCGATGCTCGCCAGCCCTGTTTTCTTCATGCCCGAAACACCATGGACGCGTCGCCGTCGCTCACACGGCCATCGCATCCCCCACGCTGCACCACCGTGTCCCGGGGGACCAACGTCATATCCTACGCCGTCTACAACGATGGGATCGAGGTCGTCTTCAACCTTGGTGCCGCCACCATCCGTCGTTCGATCCGCGACCGATGACGCATCCCCGGCCTCCACGAGACCTCCTCGAGCTCCGAAGTGAGCTCCCGGTCCTATATGACCTCCTACCTCTCTTCCTCGCATCCCCTAGCTTCGATTCCGGTTAACACCGGCCGTCACCGCCATAGCAAATCGTCATAGTCGTCGTTTTGGTTCGCCTCAACTCACACCCGTGGCATGGTTGGATGTAGCGCATCACACTGGTTCTATAGGACCTCGCGCCGCTCCGTTTAGCCGCCCGTAGCTCGCTCCGGCACCCGCCGCAGCCGTCACGCCCTACTCCCCTCGAACGCGAGCGCCCACAGCCGCCCGCTGCCGTCGCTAGCTGTGCTGCTATTGTGCCGCTGGTACTCTGTACTGCTGCTGCTTTGCTGGTACTCTTGCCGCTACTGTTGCTTCGTGCTGGGCACCGGCCGCCATTCCTGCCGCTAGCCGCTTGCCGCCAGTGCCGCTGGCACCTGCTGTCGATGCTCCGCTTCTGCTCTACACTTCTGCTACTGCTGTTTGCTGCTGCTTACTACCAGTGCTGCCGCTAGTCTGATGCTGCTCCCTGCCGCTGTCGATGCTGGCCATGGCATGGCCGTGAGCTAGGTGTGTGTGCTATGTGTGTGTATGGTAGCTGGTAGGTGTGCGTGCTGGGTGTGTGAGTGTAGGGCCGGCCCCTTTTAATTAGTCACTAACTAAAACTAGTGCTAACACCCCCACCGACGCACACAAGTAATTAGTTTATTTTAAACAATCTGCCAAACAAATGGCCCTATGACACATGGGCCCCACCGTCTAGTTTTGACCAGTCAACCCAGTCAATGTTGACTGTTGACCTTGCTGAATCAGCACCGATCTGGCCCACTGTCATACACTCTGGCTGGACTGACACTAGGTGACAGAAGAATATTCTGTTTTAATTCGAATTTATAACAATTTTAGAAATTGTTTAGAACTTTAAAAATTATATAAAATAATCTATAACTCGGATGAAAATAATTTATATATGAAAAATGATCAGAAAAATATGGCTGATCCGAATATGCGATCCGTTCATCTGCCATGTGCCTCTAGCATAGCGAACATGCAACAATCCACCTCCGATCCGTTTGTCCAAAAACATGAAACACCGGGAATAATTTCCCGGATGTTTCCCCCCTTCGCCGGTATCACCTAGTACCGTGTTAGGTCACCACTAGCACCGCGTATTGCCATGTTATGCTTTGTGATGCTTTGATTGCTCTATTATTTATTGTATTCCCCCTCCGTTACTTCTTTCCAGTAGACCTCGAGATCGCTGCCGATACCCCTGTGATCACTACATCGACGATGACCCTCCTTCTTGCCAAAGCAACCAGGCAAGCCCCCCCCCCTTGATCACCAGATGTCACCTATTCTTCTCTCTACTACTTTCATTAGATTAGTGTAGCATGTTATTGCTTTCCGTTAATCTTATTCTGATGCATAGCCTGTCATTGTTGCTACAGTTGTTGATACATTATCTGTAATCCTAAATGCTTAGTATAGGATGCTAGTTTATCATCAATGGCCCTACATTCTTGTCCGTCTGCCATGCTATACTATCGGGCCGTGATCACTCGGGAGGTGATCACGGGTGTATACTATATACTTTATACATGAAACATGTGGTGGCTAAAGTCGGGTCGGCTCGTAGAGTACCCGCGAGTGATTCACGGATTGGGTCCGAAAGGACGTTTGTCCGGACGACCCTCTGAGTGAATCTTTGTGGCGTAGCGATAGGGCAGGTTGAGACCACCTAGGAGAGAGGTGGGCGTGTCCCTGGTCGGCGTCCGTGGTTATTTCAAAATAACATGCTTAACGAGTTCTGGGTATTTGATCTGAGTCTGGCCAATGACCTATATGCACTAACCAACTACGCGGGAACAGTTATGGGCACTCGACATCGTGGTATCAGCCGAAGCCTTCGTGATGTTAGCGACTGAGCGGTGCACGCCGGATTGGACCGTAAGCTCGCGCTTGTATTAAGGGGGCTAGGTCTGCTTCCGGCCGCGTACGCAACATGCAGGTGTGCAATGGGCTATGGGCCTAGACCCCTGCGCGCATAGGATTTAGACCGGCGTGCTGACCTCTCTGTTGTTTCTAGGTAGGGCTGCGACGTGTTGATCTTGCGAGGCCGGGCATGACCCAGAAAAGTGTGTCCGGACAAAGGGGATCGAGCGTGTTGGGATATGTGGCGCACCCCTGCAGGGAAGTTAATCTATTCGAATAGCCGTGATCTTTGATAACAGGACGACTTGGAGTTGTACCTTGACCTTATGACAACTAGAACCGGATACTTCATAAAATACACCCTTCCAAGTGCCAGATACAACACGTTGATCGCTCTCTCATAGGGCGACGAGGAGAGGATCACCGGGTAGGATTATGCTATGCGAAGATACTTGGTTAACTTACCATCTACTCCCTTCTTCTGCTGCAAGATGGAGGTTATCAGAAGCGTATTCTTTGATAGGAATAGCTATCCCCCTCTTATTCCGGCATTCTGTAGTTCAGTCCACATATGTTACCCCTGTTGCCATTTGATACCAATGCATACATATGTAGTGTAGCTCGTTGCTTGCGAGTACTTTGGATGAGTACTCACGGTTGCCTTGCTCCCCCTTTTCCCCCTTTCTATACCCGATTTCTGCGACCAGATGTTGGAGTCCAGGAGCCAGATGCCACTGTCGATGACGACTACTACTAATCGGGAGGTGCCTACTACTACGTGCAGTCCGCTGACGACGACCAGGAGTAGTTTAGGAGGATCCCAGGCAGGAGGCCTGCGCCTCTATCGATCTGTATCCCAGTTTGTGCTAGCCTTCTTAAGGCAAACTTGTCTAACTTATGTCTGTACTCAGATATTGTTGCTTCCGCTGACTCGTCTATGATCGAGCTCTTGTATTCGAGCCCTCGAGGCCCCTGGCTTGTAATATGATGCTTGTATGACTTATTTTATTTGTAGAGTTGTGTTGTGATATCTTCCCGTGAGTCCCTGATCTTGATCGTACACGTTTGTGTGTATGATTAGTGTACAGTCAAATAGGGGGCGTCACACCCCCCGGAGGTGCATGTTCTAACTTGGCTGGGTTATGTTGGTCATATCGTGTGTATGGTATCTTGCATTGCTATGTCATTTGCTTAGTTTAGACATGCTTTATGTGAATGCCACCTGTTTAGTGGCTAATTACCATATATGTGAATTATGCAATGCCATCTTGTTGCAAGACATTATATATGTGAATTATGCAATGCTATCTTGTTGCAAGGCATTATATATGTGAATTATGCAATGCCATGTTGTTTAGCCAAGCGTCATATATGTGAATTATATCATGCCATCCTTTTTTGTATTTCTCGTTGCATTTGTCGAAAATGTTTGTATATTCAACTACTCTTCCTGTGCATCAGCCATTTGAATTGGTGATGGAGAAATCTTGAGTGAAAACAAGGTCTTTAGAGCAGACAATGCTACCTGATGAAGCAGAAATCTTGCTGGTTACAGATAGCTCTTCAGAGGAGGATTCAGAGGCAGATGACCAGTCCTATAATCCCCCTGAGGTGTATGCTCAAACTTGGCAGGGTTATATTACTCATATCATGCATATGTTGTATTGCAATGCTTAGTTTTTACATCATATGCATAATGTTGAATGCGATCTCCTTAGTTGACACATCATATATGCGATTGCCCTCTGCTCACTTGCTTAGTATATAAATCATATATTTGAATTATATCATGCCAAGATGTTTACATAGACAACATGTATCTGAATTATGGCATGCCAACCCATTTTCTAAAGACATAATATAGTTATATCATCTCATCTTATTTACATAGTCATCATATTTTGAATTATGTCATTCTATCATGTTTAGTTAGCCATCATACATTTGAAATTGTGTCATGCTATCCTGTTTAATTAGCCATCATATATGTGAAATTATGTCCTGCTATTCTGTTTGGTTAAAAAACATAAATGTGAATTATTTCATGCCCTGTTTTCTTCCCTACTATCCATTACACCTGTCTATCTTACAATGCATGTACATTCAATTAATTTTCTTGTTTATCAGCTATTTCAATGGGATGGGGGTGATGGCAGTATCTGTGGGAGTAAAAACACGGTCTTCAGAAAAGATTGTGCTACACATCGATGTAGATAGAACCATGGTTATACTTGCCCAAGAACCATCCCCACCACACATAACTCAGACTCATGCAGATTGTACCCCTACCCAGTTGGACAGAGAACCAGCTACACCCCTTCTAACCCCAACCCCAGCATATAGTAACCCAGTTCCAGTTGACGCAACACCGTCTCCACCACAGAGCACCCAAACACGACCTGTTAGTAAGGCAACTGCAGTGCCCAAAGCACGAGGACCACCACTCCGAACCCCAAGTCAATGCTTAAAGCAGAAGAAGAATTGTTCTCAGGTCAGGTTCCGTAGCTATGGTTCATACTACTTTGCTCTTGCATGACTGTATTTACTCATACCAAATAATTTCAAATTGAAGGATGCAATTGAGACTCCAATGGTGCAACAGGTATGTTTTAAACCTGTTTCTTTAACGTGTTTGCTATTGTAACTTGCTCTATGTTGATTTTAGTTTCATATGAATAAAAAGTTATCTCATGCCATGCACATTACAAGTGTTGTTATTGTTGTGTAGTTTCCCACACTTATATTATGTCTATGTTGCTTTGTCTTAAAGAGATATGATTCAAATTGTATCTATCTTGATTTGGCAATATAAACTAGAATGATATACACCATACAGTGACCATACTACATAGATATATGTCTGTTTCATGTTGTTATCCTGTCCACCTTACTACTAAACCGGTTTACCAAAAGGAGTTTCATATGCTACATTGTAAACCTGTGATGTGTTTGTTTGTTTCTCTTTTAAAACGCGGATAAAATATTGGAGAAGAGTACCTCGTTATGCAATGGTAAAGGAAGTAATGCATATAAGGTTCAAGATAGTGAGACATCCATGTTGGTCTCCAAGAAAGCTGATAAAAAATATATTGAAGACACCGAGACAACCCAAAGTCCTGTCTTGATGTAGTGTTTGAGTTACTGGCTACTACTGCTGGCACCAGCTCTTCGAACTTGCTACCTAAATCAGTTCGGCTTCTTGAGTCTCAACTTCAAGTTGAAAGACATCGATCAGATGTTATGCGACAGGAAGCCGAAGGACTGAGGAAGTCCCTACAGAGTTCAGATACATACTTTCTAGTGCAACAACAAGTGCTGGAGGATTTAAGCGCCAAACAAGAGAAAGTTAATAAGCTTGCTAAGCATCTTGCCAGCATTATGGGTACCTAGGATATTGTTTCTTGAGCTCTTCTGAAGTGGTTTCAGTTCTGGACTTGTTTTGCTGCGGCGTTTATTTGCACTGGTCGCCAACTTTGACAACCAGTGTATATGATATGTTGCTTTGTTCCCTATATTTACACTGGTGGCGAACTTTGATGCCTAGTGGATGTAATATGTGTAATAGCCGTGATAGCCTAGCATAAATTGCTTGCTTATTTATTTCCTTGTTGTCTTGTTTATATGTTTTCTTGTAGTTAGTGCAGCTCTTTTTCCGCGGTTTGCTAGTGGCTGCAATAACCTATTTTTTAAACCTAGGCCACAATAACCATGGGCTACATATTTACTATAGTTACCATGGGCCTCCTATGGGCCGTAGAAACAATGGGCCTTCTTAGGGCCGTAGAAAGAATGGGCCTTCTATGAGTTGTAGCATCAATGGGCCTTCTACGGGGCGTAGCATCAATGGGCCTTCTACCTGTCGTATGATCGATAGGCCAAACATGGGCCAATAACAGACCGCATTATGGGCCGTAAATAGGCTAGATTTGGAATCGTTCGTTCATGGGCCGACAATAACAGGCCATCGTTAATCGGCCGTATTTGATGATGTTATGAAAATGGCCCAATGGAGTAACGGGCCGCAAACGGGCCAATTGTAACCGCGGGCTGCATTTGGCCCATGGGCAGAAAAGGCAAATGACGGGCCGTAAGTAACCGAATGCTGGAAATAAGCCCAAGAATAAATGGGCCCTGAGAAGGCCGAAAGATAACACGGGTTGGAAACGGCCCAATGGAATAATGGGCCGCTAATGGGTATAAATAGGTACACTGTTCATTCCAAGCCAGATTCACCACGGGCCGTTAATGGGCCCAAGATTTACAAATGGTCTCGTATGGGCCGAAAGACATCATGGGCCATACATGGGCCGGAAGTTACAACGGGCTGTGTTGGTGTCAAAACCGGTGGATCTCGGGTAGGGGGTCCCGAACTGTGGATCTAAGGCAGATGGTAACGGGAGGCAGGGGACACGATGTTTACCCAGGTTCGGGCCCTCTTGATGGAGGTAAAACCCTACGTCCTACTTGATTGTTCTTGATGATATGTGTATTACAAGAGTTGATCTACCACGAGATCAGAGATGCTAGACCCTAGAAGCTAGCCTATGGTATGATTGTATCTAGTCCTACGGACTAAAACCCTCCGGTTTATATAGACACCGGAGGGGGCTAAGGTTACACAAGGTCAGTTACAAAGGAGGATATATACATATCCGTATTGCCTAGCTTGCCTTCCACGCCAAGTAGAATCCCATCCGGACACGGGACGAAGTCTTCAATCTTGTATCTTCATAGTCCAACAGTCCGGCCAAAGGATATAGTCCGGTTGTCCGGAGACCCCCTAATCCAGGACTCCCTCAGTAGCCCCTGAACCAGGCTTCAATGACGATGAGTCCGGCGCACAGTGTTGTCTTCGGCATTGCAAGGTGGGTTCCTCCTCCGAATACACCACGGAAGAGTTTGAATACAAGGATAGTGTCCGACCCTGCAAAATAAGTTCCACATACCACCATAGGGAGAATAATATTTCCACAGATCTAATCTGCTGACATGTTTTGACAGTATGACATCACTTCATGGTCCGGTTATTATTCAAACTGCTTTTCTCAACCAGCTCTACACATATCGCGAGGCGGTTTTCTTGATACATCTTGTCAAAGCAGAGATCGTGTTCCCCTTATTACGGGATTCTCATCAATACGAACATGAGTAACCCAACTGCGCCATCAATTACGGCGCCTGGGGAATAAGTGGTTTTACCAGGCAAGTGGGGAGACTCATCGCCTCCTCCACCCTTATAAAGGGACAAAGATTTACTTTTTTCACCCATGCCTTCTTCCTTCTCGCTTACCCATTCCTGCACACCCAAGCTCTAGCGCCCAAGCTCGCGTTCTTCTTCTCGAACCACTCCAATCATGTCCGGAGCAGGAGGCAAGTGGATGGTCTCCTCTGTCACGGAGGAGAACATCAAAAAGTTACAGGAAGCCGGATACCTAGATGCGAATATCACACACCGGCTGCCGAATGCGGGGCAGATCATACCAATGCCCGAACCCCATGAGAGGGTAGTCTTTCTTACTCATTTCGTCCGCGGACTGGGATTTCCTCTCCACCCGTTTGTCCGTGGGCTCATGTTCTACTACGAGATGGATTTTCATGATCTGGCCCCCAACTTCATCCTCAACATCTCGGCGTTTATCGTCGTGTGCGAGGCCTTCCTCCGCATCAGGCCCCACTTCGGCCTATGGCTGAAAACCTTCAATGTCAAACCGAAGGTGGTGGGTGGCCAGCAAGCCGAGTGCAGAGGTGCCATGGTGGGCAAGATGCCTAATGTCACCTGGCTTGAGGGTACCTACGTGGGTACCATAAAGGGGTGGCAATCGGGGTGGTTCTACATCACCGAGCCGCGCGACTCCAACTGGGTGGCGGCCCCCAAATTCCGATCCGAAATCCCCACGCAGCTCACCTCCTGGAAAAAGAAGGGTCTGTCCTGGGGTTCTTCGGTAGAGCTGACCGGACTCCAGACCTGCATCCAGAACATGACGAACAAGAAAATCATGCTCGTCAACGTGGTCCAGGTTATGCTCTTCCGCCGGATCCTTTCGTGCCAACGATGGGCATTTGTTTTGTGAGAGTTCGACTCAGCCCAGCACCACACGCTACAAGAGCTCTACGACATGACGCACCAGGACGTTTGGAGGGTGATGTTCAAGGGCGCCGAGATGCCTCCCTCCCTCACCGAGGACCGTGGACTCAGCGCAAAGCGCCGCGCCCATCTGGTAGGCTTTTATATCTCTTAGGGTATTTATTTTCCCTGGTTTAGTTATGTGCTGGATCTAAGCTTTCATTTCATTAACAAGACTGGATAAAGACAGCGGAGCAGCTTGATTGCCTAGCCCCCGTGCCCGAAGATCCTGCAAACTCTCTTCTAACGAAGATGCTGACTCCGGCACCTTACGAGGTGCCGGAAAAGAAGGCCAAGAATAAGGCCGCGGGGACCCGAAAGGGTCTCCGGCGCAAGGTTCTATCAGACTCATCATCCGATGAGTCTGACGCGCACTCCTCCCATGGAAACAAGGAGGAGGAGAAAAGTTCTCCCCCCCAGCCGAGGAAGACAAGAAAAGGAAGGTCGACCCATCCGGGGAGGCCGAAGGGTCCAAGAAGGGAAAGACCCTCCCTCCGGACTGTGCCACAACGGCCACCGACAGCGGTGACGAGTGGCTACCCAGGGACAAGCCCCTGGCGAAGTCGTAAGTGTCCGAACACCATAGTACTTCTGGTATGTTTTATTGTACTACCTTTTCCTCATGCCGAACATGATTATGTAGTCCGGCCCGAGCTCGTCTCGACGTACCCTCGTCGAGCGGCTCTTTGGGCTCGTCGGATATGAACAGCGGTTCTCCTCCAACGGCTTCCACCCCTCACCCTACGTACAATGCCGAGGTGGTGTCTCAAAAGGCACTGACCCAAGGGGATGTGTTCCTGGGGGCGCCGCACGGCGACCTCTCAGACCCTGGGTACAAAGGGAGTGAGGCTCCTACAGGCTTCGAGTTCGGGCCCAGCCGGACACTGCGCCAGAACCTTCGATGGTTCCGGACTCCGGCAGGTGGTCTCCCAGTAAGGGGGGCCAACCATCTGTGCCGGTGTCCTCTGTCCAACTAGAGGCACGGGACAACTTGCTGGAAGTGCTTCACAACGCTTCCATCAATGAAGAGCGCTGCACTATCATGAGTGCGGTGGTCAAGAAGGTTCAGTCCGCCAAAAACGGACTGACCAAAGCTTGCGCCAGCCTCCTAACAGGCTTTGAGCTAAGAATTCAAAATATAAGAATATTACCGCATAGATAGTATCCCCTGATGCTCTGTTCGGTGTTCGCAGAGAAAAGCCGAATAGAGTATCAGATGATAACTCAGGAGTCTAATTAGAGTATGTCTATGTGTATGTGCAGGCTTCCCTGCTAGCCACTGCCACACGTACTGTGGAGGTCTCTGCGCTGAAGCATGCCCTGAAGCGGTCCGAGGACGAGCTCGGCCTTACCAAGGGGCAGCTCGAAGAGAGCAAAGGTAAGGTATACCCCACTTTATATAGTTAAAAAGAAGTTCGTTGTAAAGTAATAGGATCATCATGAATTTGTCAGGGGCCACGACCGAGGTGGAGACCCTGAGGAAGGCGTTGTCCGAGGCCGAAGACAAAGCAGCCAAAGAGCGCATTGAATGGGAGAAATAAGAAGCCCGAGTGGTCGAGGTGCAGCAAGAGCTCGAGGCTCTCGCCAAAAAGCATGAGTCCTCGGAGCTTGACTCCAAGACGCGAGAGTCCGAGCTTGTGCAGGCGCTTGAAAGCATCCAGAGCGCCAAGGCTGAAGCCCACAAGGCCCTCCAGGAGATTGATGCAGCGAAGAAGATAGCAGCGGGTAAGGCATTCAATGTGCAAAGCAAGCATGTGAAGGAGACTTTCCTTTTTTCCTACCCGAGTTCGGAGCTCTCTAGGAGCATTTGCAGATCTTCCCCGCAGTGTGCTGGATGTCGCGGAGTTTTACCGGGCTGAGGAGGGGAGCTCAACGGAGAAGTTGTTCTACTCTCAGCATACTGGGACCGAACACCCCGTGTCCTTGAGCGACCAGCTGAGGCAGTTGGTCGGCCTTCACAAGGCGGCCGAACAGGCCATGATGGGCCTTATAGTCCAGATGTGGTCTGGCGAGCCCCTGTCCGGCAGCTACTTCGGTCTGGTGAGGGGGCTGGTGGAAGCCTGCCCACGGCTTGAAGTCATCAAGCGGTCTGTCTGCATCGAAGGTGCACGCATGGCTTTTGCCTGGGCGAAGGTGCACTGGGCGAAGCTGGACGTCATGAAGCTTGTGAAGGAGGGGCCACCGGAGGGCAAGGAGCATCGCTGCCCCGAGAATTACTATGACAGCATCCTGAAGGGTTCCCGCTTAGTGGCGGATGAGTGTGCCAAGGATGTAATTTTTGAATGAACATGCCCATGTGATCCTGTAATATGAAACGAGTTCTTTTGCGCCATGCGACGCTTTCTTAATTTAAAATATTACCTTCTGTGCGGCCGTTTATAAAATATGAGAGTTGGCCAGTCGTCGGCTTCTACCCCCATGTAACTAGTACTGGGGTGGTCGGGGTAAATCTGAACACTCTTTACCCCAATTTTGGGTCCTTCAAGGGAGGTGTTCAGCGCAACGAACTAGGCAACCGGACTATAATGCTTTATCACTCTCACTTAGCCATAGAAGTGTATGATTTTAAATTTTTTGCGAAGCCCCTGGTATTCGGAGGGCCGAATTTGGGGCGCTATACACGCCTTAAGCCGGACAAGGCCAACTCCTCGCCCGAAGCGGAAAAAGTCTTTAAGGACTTGAGACCTCTCGAACAGCGACCTGTCTCTCGCCTTATCATGACAGTCAGTTTTTGGCTTTCTCTACTGAGGTGCTTGTCTGGAAGAACCGAGACACAATCTCAGTAGTTCTCCCACCGCTACCTTAGCCGATATATTGGAACGTAAGGTACCAAAGCATGGGAGCCGGGCAACCCAACATTTGACCCAAGACATGATTCGGAGCTGATGCATATAATGTTATAAGTTCGGGGTACCGCACTATCGAAAGTGTTCGAACTTCTTGCATGGTATTACGGGGTAAACGAGAGCCCCTAGCATACTGACCGTACCCGAGTGTGCAGGTGCGGAATGTCGTAAATTGACATATAAGAGAAAGAGAAAAACTTAAATAATGCAATGACAGATTAATAATATGCATTGTTATTTGAATAATACGTCGAAGTGTACTGGTACAAGTAGTGCAATAAGCATAATGTAGGACAATTCGAAATGTCCTATCCCAAGGCAAGCTACGCATAAATAGTGAAAAGTGGGTATATCAAGTATTACTAGAGACCACCTGGTGGTTCCCGTGTTCATCTTAGCTTCTTGCCGCCTTGGTTGTTGCTTCCGGAATGTGTCCGGCAATTGGATTGCTGGAAAGGGCTTTTGAAGAGTTAGGCCCTGAAATAGAAAAGGAATGTCAAAGGTATAGAGCCCCTGGTGTGTTTAAGCCACAATGCGGGGCGTGTCCTCATTGTGCCCCCGCCTATGTCCATGGTATTTTCAATGCGTAGTTATGTACGCGCGACATGAATTTCGTCGCTGCACTGGGACTGGGACGGGGGTCGGATTGCTAGGCGAGCACTGATCGCGCCAGGCGATCCTATTGCAGATTGTTTCGGACTCGCTTGAAGGTGTCCGGGGGCTGTAACGCCGAATGAGTGGTCTGCCTGAACATGTTGCTTTGTGCCTCTGCTGCAAGGGTCACAGTGTGCTCTTCCGTATGGAGCGAGCGTTCTGTGTTTCCATTTACTGTTATGACCCCGCGGGGTCCTGGCATCTTGAGCTTGAGGTATGCATAATGCGGAACTGCATTGAATTTTGCAAATGTTGTACGTCCGAGCAGTGCATGATAGCCACTGCGAAATGGGACGATGTCGAAGATTAACTCTTTGCTTCGGAAGTTATCCGGTGATCCGAAGACCACTTCCAGTGTGATTGAGCCTGTGCAATGGGCCTCTACACCTAGGATGACGCCTTTAAAGGTGGTTTTTGCTGGGTTTAATTCTCGAGGGATCGATACCCATTTTTCGCACTGTATCCTGATAAAGCAGGTTCAGGCTGCTGCCGCCGTCCATAAGGACTCGAGTGAGGTGAAATCCGTCACTGATGGGGTCTAGGACCAGTGCGGCAGATCCGCCATGACGGATGCTAGTGGGGTGGTCCCTGCGATCGAAGGTGATCGGACAGGCAGACCATGGGTTGAACTTCGTTGCGATGGGCTCCATCACATAGAAGTCCCTTAGTGCACGCTTCCGCTCCCTCTTAGGAATGTGGGTTGCGTATATCATGTTCACCGTCTTCGCTTGTGGGGGAAACCCCTTCTATCCTCCTGTGTTTGGCGGCCGGGGCTCCTCCTCGTCATCGCTATGCAGCCCCTTGTCCTTATTTTCGGCATTTATCTTGCTGGCCTGCTTGAACACCCAGCATTCTCTGTTGGTGTGATTGGATGGCTTGTCGGGGGTGCCGCGGATCTGACACGAGCGATCCAGACTAGACGGAGCCGGAGTATTTCTTTTGAATGGCTTTTTCCGCTGACCGGATCTAGAGCCTTTGAATCCGGCATTGATTGTCGTATGTTCGGTGTTATCGCCGTTATTGCGGCACTTTGTTCTATTACGACGCTGCCTACCGTTGACATCTTTGGTATCCGAGGTATCCGGATTCCTTGATATGTTGTTGCTGCGAGCCAGCCAGCTGTCCTCGCCCGCGCAAAAGCGAGACATGAGTGTTGTGAGGGCTGCCATAGATTTCGGCTTCTCCTGGCCGAGGTGGCGGGCGAGCCACTCGTCGCGGATGTTATGCTTGAATGCCGCTAGGGCCTCTGCATCCGGACAGTCTACAATTTGATTTTTCTTAGTCAGGAACAGTGTCCAGAATTGTCTGGCCGATTCCCCTGGCTGCTGGGTTATGTGACTCAAGTCATCAGCATCCGGTGGCCGCACATAAGTGCCTTGGAAGTTGTCACGAAATGCGTCTCCCAGATCCTCCCAACTGCCGACGGAATCTGCTGGCAAGCTATTCAGCCAGTGTTGAGCTGGTCCTTTGAGTTTTAGTGGGAGGTACTTGATGGCGTGTAGATCATCACCGCAAGCCATGTGGATATAAAGGAGGAAAATCCTCGATCCATACAGCGGGATTGGTTGTGCCATCGTATGATTTAATATTTACGGGTTTGAAACCCTCCAGGAATTCATGATTCATAACTTCATCAGTGAAGCATAGGGGGTGTGCGGCACCTCTGTGCCGGGCTATATCCCGACATAGTTCGTATGAGTCTTGTCTGCTGTATTCGGCCCGGACGGATTTGCTCTTGGTGTATCCGACGCGACGATCATCGTCCCGTGTGGGCGCACGTGCTCGTGTCCCGTACATTGACCTTGCGATTTTTTCCTTACTGTCCAACATGTCTCGCAGGTCCTCTATGTTGCCCTGGGCCTTAGTATTTTTGACTGAGTGGCGACAGGGTGAGGTCTTAACTTTAGGCTGAAACGCCTCTCTGGCTCGGCCGCGTAGGGGCTAGTCAGCCGCATCTTACACTGGTGAATGAGGTTTCAATGCTTCCTCCTCGAGCTGAGGTAGCAACCTGCGTTTTGGGTAACTTTTGGATGGGCGCTCGAGTTCATGCTCCTTGGCCGCAAGGACTTCGGTCCACCTATTTGCTAGCAAGTCTTGATCGGCTTGAAGCTATTGTTGTTTCTTCTTTAGGCTATTTGCCGTGGCCGGAAGCCGGCGCTTGAAGCACTCTTGCTCGATGGGGTCCTCAGGCATGATAAACTCGTCGTCGCCGAGGCTTGCCTCGTCTTCGGAGAGAGGCATGTAATTTTCCTCATCCAGTTCTCCATCTGTTGCCTGCTCTGGAGGGCTAGCTTGTTCGTCCTCTAGCTCTACACCGTGCTAGAGGGGATTGTTGTTGTCGTCTTCGGGGCTATCCGGAGTGTTATTATCTCCTGTGCCGGTATCACTGCTCTTGCTGTGGCGGGACTTAGAGCGGCACCACTAACGTCGGCGCTTGGGTTGCTTCTTGGAGGAGTCATCCTCCGCTGTCTCGTCGCCATTGGCTTCTTTGGGGGTGTCCACCATATATATATATATATATATACATATATATATATATATCATATGATGAGGTGGCGGTCTAGTACCCCGAGGGCGGTGGATCCTGTTCGTCTCCGGCTTCGTCGTCCATACCGTCGAAGTCCTCAGAGCCGAAGTCGAGCATGTCGGTTAAGTCGTCGACAGTGGCTACTAAGTGGGTGGTGGGTGGGCAGCGAATTTCTTCGTCGTCCGCATCCCATTCTAGCTAGACATAGTTCGGCCAAGGTTCTCCTGACAGGGAGAGAGACCTTAATGAATTTAGCACATCTCCAAAAGGTGAGTGCTGAAAGATATCTGCGGAGGTGAACTCCATGATCGGCGCCCAGTCGGACTCGACGGGCACGAATATGAGCGGCTCGGAGTCCGTGGCCGGAGATGAATCCAGTGGTTTGGCGACCCGGCTCTCGTAAGGGGTGAAGTTAGTATCCGGCTCTATCGCCACTGAGAGTGTGGCCTCCATGGCGGGGTCCATCCCTCCGCTCTCGGATGGAACGACTTGCTCCAGATTGATGGACGGAGTAGTTGCGGATGCGATCTCCCGAACATTGTCCGACGGCAGAGTTACATCATGCTTGTCACAACTATACGGTGCGTCCGACATGGGCCCGAATCCGTCGAAGATCAAGTCTCCGCGGATGTCGGCCGTGTAGTTCAAGTTTCCAAATCTGACCTGATGGCCAGGGGCATAGCTCTCAATCTGCTCTAGATGGCCAAGCGAATTGGCCCGCAGTGCAAAACCGCCGAATATGAAGATCTGTCCGGGGAGGAAAGCCTCACCCTAGACCGCATCGCTAGCGATGATCGAAGGAGCCATCAAGCCTTATGGTGACGACACAGAGGAACTCTCAATGAAAGCACGAATGTCGGTGTCCAAACCGGCGGATCTCGGCTAGGGGGTCCCGAACTGTGCGTCTAAGGCGGATGGTAACAGGAGGCAGGGGACACGATGTTTACCCAGGTTCGGGCCCTCTTGATGGAGGTAAAACCCTACGTCCTGCTTGATTGTTCTTGATGATATGAGTATTACAAGAGTTGATCTACCACGAGATCAGAGAGGCTAAACCCTAGAAGCTAGCCTATGGTATGATTGTATCTTGTCCTACGGACTAAAACCCTCCGGTTTATATAGACACCGGAGGGGGCTAGGGTTACACAAGGTCGGTTACAAAGGAGGAGATATACATATCCGTATTGCCTAGCTTGCCTTCCACGCCAAGTAGAGTCCCATCCGGACACGGGAGGAGATCTTCAATCTTGTATCTTCATAGTCCAACAGTCTGGCCAAAGGATATAGTCCGGCTGTCCGGAGACCCAATAATCCAGGACCCCCTCAGGCTGGAATCATATTGGAAGGCCCATATGAAGCTACTGGGCTTAATTCAGATAGGCTGTAACGGGCCGTGAATTAGCGGGCCATAAATGGGCTATATACGAACATGCCGTTAACAGGCTTTCCGTGGGCCGACCCGTTACCTTTTGACCAAGTCAAATGGGCCGGCCTTTTCACCGGAATGGGCCTCTATTGGGCCGTGCCATGTGTCGACGCATCATAGGCGCCTCCTGTCCAGTGAATGGATGACATCTGTCCCAACGGTGAGCCAACACGTGTTTCCTCCGGCTAATGAGAATTTTACACGTGGAAAATCCTCATTGGTCCGGGCTGTTAGCGGGTTATCGAATCCAAAACCGGACCTGATAGCTTAACGGCGTCCCGCTATGGTGGATGCCACGTGTCGGTCACCCTTAACGAAAGCACTTCCATGACGCATGATTTATCATCATAGATGTGGACACTTCCGTGATGATAATTTTGGTAATGTCATGGAACACTTCTACGATAGCACATGTATGACTATCTTGATTTTATCATAAATTTGTCATGGATGTACATGCATGACAGAAAACGTGACCTACAGTGACAAACACATATCATCACGGAAGTGTATTTTTTTGTAGTGTAGGCGAAGCCCTGCGCCGGTAACTTCATCATCACCGTCGCCATGCCGTCATGCTGATGAAACTCTCCCTCGTCCTTAATTGGATCAAGAGCTCGAGGGACGTCATCATGCTGAACCTGTGCTAAACACGGAGGTGCCGTACGTTCGGTACTTGGATCTATTGGATCGTGAAGACGTTCGACTACATCAACCGCTTTACTAAACGCTTCCGCTTACGATCTACGAGGGTACGTGGACACACTCTCCCCTCTCGTTGCTATATATATCCTAGATAGATCTTGCGCGATCGTAGGAATATTTTTTGAAATACCGCGTTCCCCAACAATGGCATCTGAGGCAAGTCTATGCGTAGATGTTATATTCACGAGTAGAACACAAAGAGTTGTGGGCGATAATAGTCATACTGCTTACCAGCAATGTCTTACTTTGATTCGGCGGTATTGTTGTATGAAGCGCCCGGACAGACATTACATGACCGCGTTCATGAGACTGTTTATACCAACGTGCTTGGCACACAGGTGGCTAGTGGGTGTCTATTTATCCAACTTTAGTTATATAGAGTTTGACTACGCTCGGTCCTTGTTGAAGGTTAAAACATCACACTTGACGAAAAATCATTGTGGTTTTGATGCGTTGGTAAGAACGGTTCTTGCTAGAAGCCGGTAGCAGCCACTTAAAACTTGCAACAACAAAGTATAGGACGTCTAACTTGTTTTTGCAGGGCATGTTGTGATGTAATATGGTCAAGACATCATGAGATATAAATTTTTGTATGGGATGATCATGTTTCATAAAAGTGATCGGCAACTCGCAGGAGCCTGATGGTTTTCTCTTTATTGCATAAGATGCAAGTGTCATATAATTGTTTTACTTTATCACTATGCGATAGAAATCGTTGCAAAAGAAATAGTTGGCGAGACGACCATGTGACAACACATTGAGAGAGATCAAGATGATGGAGATCATAGTGTCATGCTGGTGACGATGAAGATCATGACGGTACTTTGGAGATGGAGATCAAAGGCACACGATGATAATGGCCATATCATGTCACATATTTTGATTTCATGTGATGTTTATCTTTTATGCATCTTATTTTGCTTAGTACGACGGTAGCATTGTGAGATGATCCCTTACTAAAATTTCAAGGTATAAGTGTTCTCCCTAAGTATGCACCGTTGCGACAGTTCATCGTGCCGAGACATGATAACCCATAAGTATACGGGATCAATTGTAGCCTCTTTCGATAAGTAAGAGTGTCGAACCCAACGAGGAGCTAAAGGTAGAACAAATATTCCCTCAACTTCTATCGACCACCGATACAACTTTACGCACGCTTAACGTTCTCTTTACCTAGAACAAGTATGAAACTAGAAGTATTTTGGAGGTGTTGTTGGATAGGTTTTCAAGATAATCACTACTTGAATCAGGCACTTTGCCATCTGCCATGGCAGATGGCAAAGGCACGGACGGCGGATGGCAAAGGGCCGGCTAAATAAACTCTGGTAAAGGCTTCTTTGCC
>NC_041380.1:89393896-89397350 GCF_002162155.2 Triticum dicoccoides | reverse complement strand
TGACCGATGGCAAAGCCTGAGGAACGGGGTTTTAGGCTAAAGGTGTGCTTTGCCATCCACCAGCAGATGGCAAAGGCTACAGGCTCTTTGCCATCTGCCAGCTGATGGCAATGGGTGCAGACTCTTTGCCATCGGCCAGCTGATGGCAAAGGTTGCAGGCTCTTTTCCATCCGCCAGCTGATGGCAAAGGCTGCAGGCTCTTTGCCATCCTCCAGCTGATGGCAAAGCATGCAGGCTCTTTGACATCTACTTGCTGATGGCAAAGAGAACAAATAGGCCAGACAAGCGCTTCACAGGTTGCTGCCACGTGGCCTCTTTGCCATCTGCCAGCGGATGGCAAAGCTCTTTGCCATCAGCCAGTAGATGGCAAAGTGCCTATATTGCCTCATTTAATTTTGTTTTTCTTATATCAATTCATTTTCACATAAAATCAAATATATATATATATATATATATATATATATATATATATATATATATGACCAATATAGCATATTCAACACATATTACCAATAGTCATGAACGCAAATATATCCAACACATGTTACCAATAGTAGCAAGTTTCATCCATACATATACATAGTTTCATCAATATTACACAGTTTCATCATAGGTAGCAAGTTTCACAAAGTCAAAACAAAAACTAAAGATAAGCACTCCATCAACCCAAGCTTCCGTGATCTGAAGCAAATCTACAAAATGGGAAAGAAGAAAGTTAGAAAAAGAAGACTAGAATAAGAAGATTATTATGATGCAACTAAAATGTGAAGATTATTATGATGCAACTTATATCTGTAAAATAGGTCATTTTGGAGCTAAGTATGGTTATTATGTCATTTTTGAGCTAGCTAAGCATACTAAGTCATTTTGGTGTAAAAAATGCTAAGTAAGGTCATTTTGGAACTAAGCATATATATTATGTCATTCTAGAGCTAGCTAAGCATATTAAGTCATTTGGAGGAAAAAATGCTAAGTATAAGTCATTTTAGAGCTATCCTAGGTTAAATAGGTCAATTTTGAGCTAGCTAAGCATATTAAGTCATTTGGAGGAAAAAATGCTAAGTATAGGTCATTTTCGAGCTATGCTAGGTTAAATAGGTCAATTTGGAGCTAATTAAGCAAAGCATTAGGCAAAACTTACCGTCAACCCGTAAGTGAAGGATCGGGGTTCTTGCTCGCGGTAGTGGCAGACGGAGGAGGATCGGGGTTCTTGCTCGCGCCAATGGCAGACGTCGATGCTTGTCGGGAGTTATGCTGCACCAAATTAAAGATCATTTGCAATGTCTCATTAGCATGATACAACTCAAATGTGAAGACTAATAAGTAATGTCCATTCAAATGAAACTCACCGTGTCTGCCGGAGCAATGACTGGCATCGACGGAGGGGTCTGACCGTTCTTCTCGCACATGTACTGCACATTTGGTTTTGATGAGTCAGTCATATTAGTTACTAATGAAAGGAACATTGCGTGCATGATTTAGGTAATATGTAGAAGAAACTTACCGCGAAGAGCTCATATATGGCCCGGTTAGCCAAGTCGTTCCGATTCCTCTCCTCCTCCAAAAGCCTAGCCGTCCTCTCCTCAATCTGCCTCTCCCTCTCCGCCACCTGCCTCCTTTCCTCTGCCAGAAGCTCCTAGGTCTTTGCTCTCTCTTCCTCAATAGCAGACTGCAAAACCACTCCTCTCTAGCATTGTAATCATCGACGGCCGCACACATAATGTTGGAGGAAAGGTATCTAATTCTGTATAACTATCCTTGATTTCGAGATCCATTGGCCGTGGACGAGGCCTTATCTCAGCATCAGAGCTCGTCTGGCGCCTCTTGATTGGCGGGAGAGTGCTAGTACAACGTATCAGTCCATCCCCAATGGCTAACAAGCCATGGTTCCTTCCACCATCAGATATCATCACCAGCTCTGGATCAATAGGCTGGCTCGGGTTAAAGTCCGACCCTTTCCTCGCCTTCCCCTCGTCTCTGTACCTCACGAACTTGTTGTGGGAGGTGCGGTTGGTGAAGTTATTTGGATCATCGAGATCAGACTTAGAGAGCGCCTTGGCCTTCTTATACGGGGCACTATAGGCCATGGCATATAGGTCGAACAGCTCTGGCACATCCGTCTTGTTGTGCCGCGCCTAAAAGAGAGGAACAAAGTATTAGTTAAGGGCTCAAGCTAGCATGAAGACTGAATTTGCATGAATCATGAAGCAAACCACATACCCAGTTATCCCCGTACTGATATAGGTTGACGCTGCCTTGATGGTGTGGCACACTGCTCCTTTTGCCACGTCGATCCTTTGCATTGTTGTGGGTGGATAGCCATTGGGGAGAGCACCACTCATCCACTGGCGCCTCCCAACAATTCAGCCTATCCGCACACCATCTCGGAGGCACCTAAGTTAAGTAAACGACATTTGAGAGCTACGCCTACGAATCAAATCAAGGAAACTAAATACAAGGCCTTAAGAATAGGTAATTACCTTCATGTACTTCTCCTTACTCAGATACTTTGTGCGGCACTTTAACTTGGACATCCTAATACCAATCGAGGCGAAGTAGTCTCGAGTAGCCTGCGTCCGAGCCCCGTTCCGCCAGTTTTGAAGTAGCCGCCTGCACTCAGCTTCGATAACCCGAGCCGCGGCCTCCTCCTATCCCTCAGCACACCTGTAAAAGGTCTGCAATCAAACAAGAAAACACGGATTAGTACAATCACTAGGGTTGCCAATCAAACAAGAAAACACAACATAAACGAGAGAGGAAAAATTACCCAAAACGTCTGGATCACAACGTCGGCCATCGTGTGGCACTCGACACCGCCGATCCTCTCCCCCGGCGAGGCCGCGGCAGCCAAGTAGTGCTCCCAGGTCATTCCTAGCTCTGGAACCTAGCCCTCACTAGGCAAATTGACCCACCCCGGGAAGCTCTGGCGACAAATCACACCAAGGACTGTGTTGGGCATGCGGACACCACGACTGTGTTTCCAAGACCTGCAGTATGACAAGGCTAACGCATTAGATATTCAAAGAATAAATGCACTTACTTCTCCCCATCAGATGTAATCAACCACCTCTTGTCAGGGGGCGTCGGGGTGGGCGGGAGCTTTGTACCACCACGCTGGTAGACATTGCCCCCCTCAACCAGCTCACTCTCATTATAGCTATCAGAACTATAGCCACCCTCGTCACCATCAGCATGGCCACTCGACTTCGGCCAGTCCCCCAATAGGTTCAGCTGCGATATAGCCTGATCCAGAGTCTCGTGGGACGGAGCCTCAGGGACCGGAGTCTCGTGGGGCGAAGGCTCGTCGGCCCGCGAGGCTCGTGGACCAGGGTCCGAGACGGGTCCACCTCAGGCGGCTCCATCTCAGACGGAGCAGTCCTGTGGTCAGGTGAATCAGCTGAGGGTGGCGGCGAGGAAGGCGTAGTGGCAGCCTTCCTACCTCTCCCGCCGCCAC
>NC_041380.1:89387037-89393628 GCF_002162155.2 Triticum dicoccoides | reverse complement strand
GAAGAAGCGACCGCCGATGGTGTCTTCATACTGAGATCTAGTGCTCTCCAGAGGGTCTGGGGTGGAATGGAACTACCCCTC
Source organism: Triticum dicoccoides (assembly GCF_002162155.2). Classification (NCBI taxonomy): domain Eukaryota; kingdom Viridiplantae; phylum Streptophyta; class Magnoliopsida; order Poales; family Poaceae; genus Triticum; species Triticum dicoccoides. Next base: position 89,393,547 of record NC_041380.1, on the reverse strand, counting down.
CCACCACGCGCCGAGGAAGGAGCCTCGGAGCGCTCTCGACCCGCGCCCACCATCTGTCAACACTTGCAATGACAAAGAGTAAACGAAATTAGTACAACATAAAAAAAAAAGAATACCTGACACAAATAATAATATGTATATAATTTAAGTGTATCATCATCATGAACATAAAAAATGGAATACCTAACATGAACTATAATATTAATCTTCATCGTCTATATATGCTTCGGGGTCAATAAATGCATCATCATCATCACTATCAGTAATGACATGCTCATCATCATCATCAATAAATGCATCAACATGTGAAAGGCCTCCTTTACGTAATTGGTCAAGCATTGACAGGTCATCCGCAACAGTAACCTCTTCTTGTTCCAGCTCTTCTTGTTCCGGCTCATGCTCGGATTGATTGTCGCTGTCTACTTCAATGTTCTGGGGTGAAGTAGAGCGGTTCTTGAAACATTTTTTGGAAAGACGTGTTTCTTGGAAGAACTCTCCTTCATATGTGTCTGGGTTAATGTGAGGTTCATAATCCTCTTCATTGGGGGGAGGTGGTCTAACATGTGGCTGCACTTCATAAAAGACATCACAACCATTGAGATTTGAATCACTTTGGCAGGCCCACGGTAGATAGAAAACTTGGGTTGCCTGTTGAGCTATAATATAGACATCGGGAACATCCAAATGGGTGCTTTGTTTGATTTCGACTAGCCCTAGATGTTCACGAGTTCTTATAGTCTCCTTCGGCTGGAACCAAATAACATTTGAAGACTACGACCTTCGGTGGGTTTGCACCATAGAATAGAAGTTCATAAATTGCTTCAACTCTTCCATAATAATCGGTATCTCCTTCGCCGATAGCAAAGACACAACAATTTGTAGACTTTCGGTCGGCCATAGATAGCTCTTTAGCATAGGTACGAAAGCGATACCCGTTGATGTCGTATTTGTCAAATGAACGGACCTTATAGTCAAAACCATTAGCGACTTGTCTCAATTCGGCGTCCATAGACTCTGAACTAGCCTACAAGTTTAATACAAAATGATTGTTGCATTAGCCGGAAAATAGACGAAGAAATGAAATGGTCTAATGGAAATTACCGTTTGTTTGAACCAAGAGATGAAACCGGGATAGCCGCATCCATGCATTGCCAGAAGCTCATACTCTTCGACGGAATCCTTTTGGATCACCGCTCAATACGAGAATTTGACGACGTATCAACTGTATCAAATATCCGAGAATACGAGCAGTTCAAAGGAATTAGAGGTTGCGAAACAATGTACCGAGAACTTACTCGATGTACGGCCGCACTTCTGTTAGATTGTTCAAGACATACAACGTAATGGTCCGCCATTCGTCGACATCCAACAATAAGGGAGTATAAGCACCGGCTGGTGCGAGCTTTCCTTTGAACAGGCTGAGGTTGGATCCACCCTTTTTAGGGTCGCCAGCATTGTGCCGAGGCTTCGGATTATGCAAATGATGATTTTTGGCTTCATAGTGTGCTGTCACGAAGTTTGCCGCCTCCTCAGTAATGAATGCCTCGGCCATCAATGCTTCAATTCGACGTTTATTTTTACATTTTGCTTGAAGTGTCTTCTGCATCCTCTCAGTTGCATAGCACCAACGATTCTGCACGGACCCCCCCCCCCCAATCGTGCCTCGGTCGGGAGATGCAAAATCAAATGCTGCATTGGATTAAAGAAGCTCGATGGAAAGATCTTCTCTAACTTGCAGATCAACTCCAGTGCCAACTCTTCCAGTTCTTCTAGCAAGTCAGACAATAGTTCTTTCGCACAAAGAACACGGAAGAAATAGCTCAGCTCTGCCAGTACTAGCCATTCATCCTCAGGGATAAAGCCATGCAACATCATCGGCATTACCCGCTCAAGCCATATGTGCCAATCATGACTCTTGAGACCAAATATTTTCAATTTTTCAAGGCTCGCTCCCCTCTTTAGATTCGCTGCATACCCATCGGGGAACATCAACTCATTTTTCACCCACAGGATAATTTCCCTCATATATGGCCTTCCAAAATTGAATCGTGCCTTTGGCTTTACCCAGTTCTTCTTTCCTTTCGGTTGTCGCATGTTTTGTAGTGGCCTATCACATAGAGCCTCCTGATCGACTCTAGCCTTAGGATTATTCTTTGTTTTCCCCTCTATGCCGAACAATGTACCAAAAAGGGCCTCGCCGACATTCTTTTCAGTGTGCATCATGTCGATGTTGTGTGGGCAAAGGAGGTCTTTGAAGTAAGGCAGATCCACAAGCATGTCTTGTGAGTCCAAGCGTGTTCCCAATTATACCCCTTGAAATACCTTGGACCCTTTGGATCCGGCTCGAGAGCGTTTAACTGATCTAGGGTCTCTTGGCCTGTCAACGCAGGTGGTGCAGAGTTTTTGACAACTCTACCTTTGATGAAGTTCTTCTTGTCTTTTCTGAACTTATGACGAGGATCCAGGAACTGTCTATGCATGTCGAAGCAAGAAAACTTGCCACCCGCCTGCAACCGACGAAACTCAAGAGCTGCCTTGCATGTGGGGCACGGGAACCTACCATGCACACACCAGCCAACGAATAGCGCATATGCCGGCAAGTCATGCATCAAGTACATGTACCACACACGCATTAGGAAGTTTTTTTGGAGCGGCGTCGTATGTGTTGATCCCATTATCCCAAGCTTCTTGCAATTCATCCTTAAGCGGTTGCATGTACACATTCATACTCTTCCCTCGAGAGTTGGGCCCCGGAATTATCAACGTTAGGAAAATGTTCTTTCTTTGCATAATCTGTCCGAGAGGGAGATTGAGTGGAATGACAAATACAGGCCAACAGCTGTATTGGGCTGCCATCATACCAAACACGTTGAACCCATCCGTGCTTACGGCGATTCGAGGATGCCTTGGATCTGCCACTTTAGCATGATGTATTGCATCGAAGCGCTTCCACGCAAAACCGTCTGATGTGTGTACCAACATCGGCTCCCCATCTGCATCCAGTTTGGTTCTTTTGCCCAATTTGTGCCATGTCATCTGTCTGGCCGTCTCTTCGACCATGAAAAGACGTTGAAGTCTTGATATGATTGGCATATACCGAAGAACATTAACTGGGATTTTTGTCTGACTCTTCTCACCCATACCGTTGTCTATCACAACATACCTGGAAGACTAGCAAACGGGACAATACTTCAAGTCCGCATACTCAAGCCTAAATAAGGCACATCCTTTCTCACAGGCATCTATCTTCTCATAGGACATCTTAAGTACACGGAGGATTTTGGCCAACTGGTACAGGTTTGCAGGCATTACATGACCTTTGGGTAGAAAGCGTTCAAATAGTGCCATCACCGCGTCGTAGCATTCTCTGCCCAAGTTGAATTGAGCCTTTAGAGCCATTACTTGTGCGATGGCATCCAGCTGACAAAGCTCAGTGTGCTCGTGGAGAGGACGTTTTGAAGACTCCAACATATCATTGAAGGCCTTTGCAGATTCCTTCATCTCATCATCTGAATCCCGAGCATCATCAAAGTCTTCCACCATGTCTTCCATCCCAGTACCATGCTCGTCGGTGCGACGACGGCCCTCCTCAGCTCTGTCACGTTGGGCAACCTCACCATGAAATGTCCAGACCGTATAATTAGGCGTAAAACCCCACTTCTGCAGGTGTTTGATCATTTCAAACTCTGACCTCTTATGATAGTTGTCGCACTCGACACAGGGGCACCAGGTTTGTCTCTGTCCATTTGCAAATGCGACTCTCACAACCCCCTTGGTTTCTGTTATCCATTCATGGGTCATGTCTTTCTGACTAGTGTGACCGGTGTACATCCACGCACGATCACTCATCTTGCCTAGCTACTAGACACACAAGAAATATATACATAATTCAACAAACCATATTCATCAGTTAATAGAGTTTGTCAGTTTTATTACGTCCATGCAATCTAGACGCTAATAGGTAAAGATAGGTCCTAATCCCATCCGAGTATGTGTACATTGGGTTCGTTTTCTCATGCTCTACTCCGGATCAGACGCAAAATTTCGGCAGCACCTCCCCGCTGTTCTCCTGATACACGTCTCCGCAATAAGCAAAGAGGATGTGTACCCATGGAACAACAGGGAGGCGCTGACGAAATTCTGCATCAGATCTGGAGCAGAGCATATGGGAAAACGAACCCAATCTACACATACTCGGCTGTCCATGGATAAAGTTGGACAATTTGAAAGAATCACGGTTATAAATATGCAAATGCATGCATATTTATAGATGTAACCCTTTGGAACGGGAGACACATAGTGGTCACGCATACTGATGATTCAACCTACCTACAGCTAGCATGTTTTATCGGCACGAAGACCGGAACATAACAAATGATTGGGGGAGGAGATGTCATTTGTGCTCACCCACGAACGCCGGGGCGGAGCTCGTTGAACGCACGGGAAGGTCGTCGAACACCAGACCCTCGCAGCGACGAAACAACTGCACATTTAAATCCACCCGATCAACACAAATATATATGATGTTTTTCATAACAAAATCGGAAAATATATGACCTAACTCATAATTCATAAATATATGACCCAGTCGGCCTCTGGAAGGCCGAAAAGCACCTTTTCAGTCAACAGGAAGTCGAAGAAGTGTCGGGGGTCGGGGGTGTCGTGTCTGGGTGTCGTGGTGTCAAAGGGACAAAGATAAATTCTATCCGGAAAGTGGACTATAAAGAAAATCCTGCTACATAATGCTCAAAACATCTGTAAGCATATCCTAAATCTTGGCTACATGCATGTGTTTTTTGGAGCTAGCATGAAGTGTGCAACTTCTTGTGAATAAATGCTGATTGGGGTAATATGCGTGTGATACCCTTGATTGGATCACGCCTCTCTATTATATGCCAGGGGGATTACATGGAAAGGACTACAGTTGCAAGTAATTACAACATATACAAGGAAATTGCATAGAGATTAATCCAGTACACATTTTAACACTGTGTATTTTACATGTTGTTGGAGACTATTTTCTTTTCCCTCTTTTTGTGAAGTGTGCTCTCATGTCTTCCGATTTTGGGCTCATATACATGTACAATACTGCAACTATGTTGTACTGAAGAACTTTATGCGGCTACAGATTCAGTTGGATTCTTTCATTTGAAAAAATACAGCTTCCTATTTTTCTTGGAAGCTCTTGAGATTGTGATGCATATTGGCCATTAATTTCTACAACTTAGATTTTTCCTGGACAGAACTAGGGAGATTAGGCGGGAGTCCCCTGTCATCGACCATTTAGGAGGATACTCAACTTCCATGCTCCCAACCAATTAGGAGGATACTCAAGCTTCCTATTTTTCATGATTAGCAAAATCCTAGCAGATGGTAGTCTAGAAATCAGCCAGATTGGTCTTTCTATGTGTGCTTTAAAGTTTGCCTGATTGTATGTTGTCTGAACAAGACACTCCTCTTTTCTCAAAAAACAAAAAACAACACACTTCTCTGTAAAATACAGGCTTACACCTTGGAGTTTACATCTGTTGTGGTGTACCTCTGCTCTATGTTTGAATGTTTATCTGTTTCCAGTGTATAGATTAGGGCTAAACTGAACCATGCTAATTCAATCAGGTTTGGGCATACACATAGGCAAAGTTTGAATATAATATAGGACAGGGATCAGGTATAGACATGTGCATATTACATTTGTGTTTCAAGGCAACAACATAAGTGTGTTTCATGTATTTTCTGTGCGTATTAACATGTTACAGCACATACACCTTATATAAGTCAGGACAAGTAATTTGCCTCCTTCGCTTTGCCCCATGATGAAACTGAATTCATGATCTCCCAACGCATAGAGCACAAGAGTAGCACTAAATCTTCACGGTTCATATTTAGGCCATATCTACATGTTAAGCAAGATCAAGCCCGACCTGTTTATACAAACAGGCAAGGTTGTAGCGATTTTGTGCATGCTGATGCTTGTGATTGTTCTACATCTGAAAAGAAAATACATAATGCACTACTCATCCAAGCAAAATAGTTAAAATAATAGTATTTGGAAGCAACAAATATGATCAATTCGATCTACTCTCACAATGAAACAAGAGAAATAATTTCTTTCAGTCATCGTATATTTTCCTCTCTGAACATATAGCAGCAGAGCATGAACATGTACAGGGAGAGGTGGTCAGGCAGCAAAGAGGGCATCACCTTCGCAAAATGGGAAGAGGTGGTCGGGGAGGCAGAGAATCGACACAGCCGCCGGGTTCTTCGGCGGAAGACGGCGAGCAGGACGGGGATGACTTGTCGGGGACGGAGGAGCCGGTCGGTGATGGCGGCAGACGAGGGCGGGGATGTGTGGTCGGGGACGGAGGAGACGGTCCGCGATGGCGGCAGACTTAGGCGAGCAGGGCGGGGATGGCTTCACATCATGGACGAGCGGCGGCCGCCGGCGCTGAAGGTGCAGCCGGCATGGCTGCTCCGTGCGGCGGCTAGGGTTGGGGGAAGGGGAAAGAGCCT
>NC_041380.1:89382003-89386734 GCF_002162155.2 Triticum dicoccoides | reverse complement strand
GGTGCGGTGGTTGCTGGGAGAGGTGGGGAGAGAGAGAGGGGGGTGGGGCCGGGCTGGGAGAGAGAGAGAGGGGTGGGGCTGGGTTGGCAGAGAGGGGAGGAGAATTTTTTTTTGGCAGTGATAAGAATCAGACTACTCAATTAAGCTTTCCATCAGACTACTAGTCCATCGTTGGATTGATGCAGCCTGGAACGACAGATTAAAGAGGTGGGCCTAGGTAGTTAGTTTGCATGTAGTACTAATTGCGATTTGTTTCCCGTCAACTACTCCCCAGAAATCACGTTAAACACTATTTTAGCTCTAGCCCCTTCCTTAATGCTTCATCTGTACGTACTTTGAAATCTGCACTAAACTACTCCAAAGAAAAACACGGAAGCACATAGTATGGTAACACGTGCTAGCACTAGAACAATTCGTTTTGCTTCTATTTCCTAGCAAATTTGCTTCCATATAAGACTATATTGTTTCAACCTGATGAGATTATTGTCCAGCGCGACCTTTTATTATGTTTATACTATGGGAATTTTTGCTGGGAATGATTATAGAAGTGTCTGCAATGTAACAATAAAATGCTTCGAAAAGTACAAATGATTTTATCAAACACCTTCTCTTTTACCATTGTGGCTAACAGTTTCAATTAAATTATATCGGGGCTTTGCTTCCCAAGAATTTGGTATTTGCGTTCAAAGAAATAGGAATTTGCTTCCAAAGAATTTGGTATTTGTGTCCAAAGAAATAGGAATTTGCTTCCAACGAGTTTGTGAGCCATGAGATCAAAATACAAATCAACGACATTGACGGGTCTGACGAATGCTTCTCATCAGCTGTATGTAGAGAAGTGTTTTCCTTTTTTGTGAAGAAGAGAGGGGAGGAGATAGTCCCACTTATTTCCCATCAGCCAACGGATGGCAAATGCCCACATCTTTGCCATTAGCCAGCAGATGGCAAAGCCCCACCTCTTTGCCATCAGCCAGCTGATGGCAAAGAATCTTTGCTGTCAGCTGGCTGATGGCAAAGAGATGGGGCTAGTGGGCCGTTATAGCTCTGTTATCCACTAGGCCCCGCCCACTTCTTTGCCATCTGCCAGCAGACGGAAAAGATTCTTTGCCATCGGTTGGCAGATGGCAAAGAGGTGGGGTTGATTGGCCGTTACAGCACTGGATCCCACCGACCTCTTTGTCGTCTGCCAGCGGACGGCAAAGATTCTTTGCCATCGGCTGGCAGATGGCAAAGAACTGGCTGATGGCAACCAGGTTTTTTGCCATCTGTTTTTTGTAAGCTGATGGCAAAGACGTTCTTTGCCATCCGCTGGCAGATGGCAAATTCTCTGTTTCCAGTAGTGAATAAAGAGCGTGTAAATAAAAAATAGGGGTTGTTTAGATGAAGACACAACTAAGTTAGTTTTAGTAGAGAGCTTGTTGTCACACAAGAAAGTTATTTGTTCCTAGGCAATGGATAACTAGAGCGGTAATCATTATTGCAATTTTATTTGAGGGAGAGGCATAAGCTAACATACTTTCTCTTCTTGGATCATATGCACTTATGATTGGAACTCTAGCAAGTATCCGCAACTACTAAAGATCATTAAGGTAAAACCCAACCATAGCATTATAAGGCATCAAGTCCTCTTTATTCCCATACGCAAACAACCTGCTTACTCGGGTCTGTATTTCTATCACTCATGCCACCCACCATAAGAAAATCATGAACATATTGCAAACCCTACAGCAGTGATCCCTCATGCTTGCGCGACATGGAGAGCACCATAGGACAGCTCCAATAATAAAACATGCAACTCAAACCAATCACGATCGTCAATTAACCAATAGGACAAAACGGATCTACTCAAACACCATAGGATAGCCATACATCATTGGGAAATAATATATAGTGTTGAGCACCATGTTTAAGTAGAGATTACAGCGTTGGTGACAAGGGGGGAAGAGTTGCATATAGGGGGGGAAGAGTTGGTGATGATGATGGTGAAGTTGTTAGTGTAGATTGCGGTGATGATGATGGCTTCGGTGGCATTCCGGCGCCACCGGAAGAGAGGTGGAGAGGGACCCCCTTCTTCTTCTTCTTCCTTGAACTTCTCCCTAGATGGGAGAAGGATTTCCCCGCTGGTCCATGGCCTCCATGGCATGGGAGGGGCGAGAATCCCTCCGAGATTGGATGATCCGTCTCTCTGTCTCTCTCTGTTTCTGCGTTTCAGATTCTTCCCTTTCACAGTTTCTTAAATTTCCGGAGATCTGTAACTCCGATTGGGCTGAATTTTGGACAAGATTTTTATCCAGATATTGGCTTTCTTGCGCCGAAAGAAGGGTACCAACTGCCTTACGGGGTGGCCACGAGGGCCCAGGGCACGCCTGACCCCCTGGGGCGCCCCCTGCCTCGTGGCCCCCTCGGGCATCGTCTCGCGTTGATTCTTCTTCCCAAAAATCACATAGATTCCAAAAAAAATCCATCAATTTTTATCCCATTTGGACTCTGTTTGATATGGACTTTCTGCGAAACAAAAACATGCAACAAACAGGAAATGGCAGTGGGTACTAGATCAATATGTTAGTCCCAAAAATAGTATAAAAAGTTGCCAAAAGTATATGAAAGTTGTAGAATATTGGCATGGAACAATCAAAAATTATAGATAAGACCGAGACGTATCAGCATCCCCAAGCTTAATTCATGCTCGTCCTCGAGTAGGTAAATGAGAAAATAGATAATTTTTGATGTGGAATGCAACCTTGCATAATCTTGATCATGTAATCTAATCATGGCATGAATATTAAGACACGAGTGATTCAAAGCAATAGTCTATCATTTGACATTAAGACAATAGTACTTCAAGCATACTAATAAAGCAATCATGTCTTTTCAAAATAACATGGCCAAAGAAAGTTAACCGTACAAAATCATATGGTCTGCCTATGCTCCTTCTTCACCACACAAAATATTCAAATCATGCACAACCCCGATGACAAGCCAAGCAATTGTTTCATACTTTTGACGTTCTCAAACATTTTCAACTTTCACGCAATGCATGAGCATGAGCCATGGATATAGCACTATAGGTGGAATACAATATGATGATGGAGGTTGTGTGGAGAAGACAAAAAAGGAGAAAGTCTCACATTGACGCGGCTAATCAACGGGCTATAGAGATGCCCATCAATTGATGTCAATGCGAGGAGTAGGGATTATGATGCAACGGATGCACTAGAGCTATAAGTGTATGAAAGCTCAAACTGAAACTAAGTGGGTGTGCATCCAACTTGCTTCCTCATGAAGACCTAGGGCATTTGAGGAAGCCCATCGTTGGAATATACAAGCCAAGTTCTATAATGAAAATTCCCACTAGTATATGAAAGTGCTAACTCAAGAGACTCTCTATATGAAGAATATGGTGCTACTCTGAAGCACAAGTGTGGTAAAATGATAGTAACATTGTCCCTTCTCTCTTTTTTCTCATTTTTTATTTTTTTTCTTTCTTTTTATTTTTTTGTAGGCTTCTTTGGCCTCTCTATTTTTTGGGGGGCTTCTTTGGCCACTTTTATTTTGATAACCTTACATGGGACAATGTTCTAATAATGATGATCATCACACTTTTATTTACTTACAACTCAATATTACAACTCGATACTAGAACAAAGATATGACTCTATATGAATGCCTCCAGCGGTGTACCAGGATGTGAAATGATCTACCGTAGCAATGACATCTAAAAATGGACAAGCCATGAAAATATCATGCTAGCTATCTTACGATCATGCAAAGCAATATGACAGTACATTCTCAAGTCATGTATATGATGATGATGGAAGTTGCATGGCAATATATCTCGGAATGGCTATGGAAATGCCATGATAGGTAGGTATGGTGGCTGTTTTGAGGAAGATATAAGGAGGCTTATGTGTGATAGAGTGTATCATATCACGGTGTTTGGATGCACCGGCTAAGTTTGCACCAACTCTCGAGGTGAGATAGGGCAATGCACGGTACCGAAGAGGCTAGCAATGATGGAAGGGTGAGAGTGTGTATAATCCATGGACTCAACATTAGTCATAAAAAACTCACATACTTATTGCAAAAATCTATTAGTCATCAAAACAATGTACTACGCGCATGCTCCTAGGGGGATAGATTGGTAGAAAAAGACCATCGCTCGTCCCCGACAACCACTCATAAGCAAGACAATCAATAAATACCCCATGCTCCAACTTCGTTACATAACGGTTCACCATACGTGCATGCTACGGGAATCACAAACTTCAACACAAGTATTTCTACAATCCACAACTACCCACTACACTACTAGGAAAAGGGCTATAGATAATATGGACACTAATGGCGCACCAGACATGTGGTGCGCCACTACTATATAGCAGTGGCGCACCATGTGCTGGTGCGCCATTAGTGTCTATCACACTAATGGTGCACCACACCAATGGTGCGCCACTCCTGACATCTATTTTTTTTCCAAAAATACTAATGGCACACCTGGTCAGAGTGCGCCATTACTAGTTTTAACTAGTAATGGCGCACCTGGTCAGAGTGCGCCATTACTAGTTTTAACAAGTAATGGCGCACCACTCACCCCATGCGCCATTACTAACATTTTTTTTCCAAAACTAGTAATGGCGCACCTTGGTACAATGCGCCAGTACTATTCTTCCCCCCTCTATCCATTTTCCCCTTGCGGCCCCCACGCCAAATCCCCCTCCATCTCGACCCCCC
>NC_041380.1:89379410-89381408 GCF_002162155.2 Triticum dicoccoides | reverse complement strand
CCAACCCCATTCACTGCAGCCGCCCGGCCCACCCCACCCCACCGGCAGCTTGTAGCGACCAGACCACAAACGGTCCAATCTCTGTGCTCCGGTGTCATCCCTGGATCAGTAATGCTGACACCACACAGTACTTGAAGGATTTATAGCAGAGTAGCAATCACACACTTATTACATCGAGTGTCTCAAAAGAGAACTTATTACAATAAATATGGCTTAAGGCCATCTAATAACGATAACAGCAGAAGGCTTGGAAGATAAGTGAGTCCATCAACTCCAACGGCATCACTAAGTATAGAACCACGACCTAAAACTCCTTAATCGTCGTCTGAAAAGTCTGCAACATTAACGTTGCAGCCCGAAAACGGGTCAGCACATGGAATATGCTGGCAATGTAACACATAGAGAGTAATGGAATGAAACAGCTATTCTATATGCATATTTGGCTGGGGGAAAGCTCTATGGTCACAGTTTTGCGTAAAGCCAATTTTTCCCTACTGCAAAGGAATAAATTTATTTAACTATCATGGTGGTTTTTAAACATTGAGAATGGTTGACAGCATTCTCAATCCCAATTAAACATCGTCATTAAACAAACCCATCAAAATTAATTTTTAGAGTAACATGTTGAGATTCACATGATAATCTAGGTACTAGATACTCAAGATGTCCATAACCGGGGACACAGCTAACCATGATTAGTTTATACACTCTGCAGAGGTTTGCGCACTTTTCCCCACAAGACTCGATCTCCTCCATTGGATTTCTCGCACTACATGGTGTTTGAGAAACGGATGACCGAGACATAGTCTTTCAGAAGCACTAGCACCTTACGATGGGTAGACCGTACCACTTACATCCCCTACACCTGCTAGTCTACCACTGTAAGAGTTCGCACGACTTAGTCAACTATGCTAGAGCCCATAATAGCTTGTGGCTGCACACGGAAGTTTTTATCATGAATAATCTCATGATCCCTTTGAGCCTGGGTGGCGGTCCAAAAGAAAATAGGCAATCCTGGAATACCCAGGTGCCTCAATCCACCCAGATATGTGTTTAGGTTGCCACCTTAAGTAAACCATTAATTAACAAAGCTCACATCTGTCATGGATACACTCACTCAATCCACGTCTACTAGCATAGCGTAGCAATAATAAGCAACGAAGAAGTAACTCTCAAAGGTTTGATAATAAACAGGTAATAGGTACTACCTCAACTACTTCCCAAACCCACAATTTAATTAGATCCTAATCATGCAATGTGTAAGGATTGATCTAATGCAATAAAACTGGGTAGTAGGAGGTATGATCAAAGTGTTACTTGCCTTTCTGATGATCCGGGAAACCTAGCGATTCGAAGTAACTAGCGGCGCACTCCGGGTACTCTATCGCAAACAACAAGCACACAATACGTACTCAACTGATGCACAGGTAAAACTCAAATAAGATATATAACCAGAAGGTTCAACTTAAGAACTCCGGTTGGCAAAAAGAATCCAATCGAATGAAGCAACGAAAGACAAACAACAAAAGAAACATGCTTCGTTTACTATTCTGGATCTAAGGCAATTTTTACAGAAACAAAAACTTGTTTAAGTTGGTTAAACGGAAAGAGGGTTTCGAGACGAAACTCCAGGCGCTTGAATCGCCTGATTCCGATAAACGAGCGAAAAGTTATACTAAAACAAAAATCGGATCAGAAATCACGATCAGAAATAATCACGGAAAATCCAAGAAAAAGAAAAACGATGAACATGTTAACGAACGAGTGTTCGTTATCTGGATCTAAACGACGAACACGTTCGTTAAAACGAACGAACGAGTGAACGCTCGCTAAATAACTAAACCGTAAAAAACCATTCTAAAAACGGATCTAAAAAACCGCGGTTTAAAAAAAACGGGCGGTTTTCTAAGGAAAACCGCTGGCGACGGCGGCTACCTCGGGCGGCGAGGCGGCGCGGCGGGGTCGGCGGCGAGGCGGCGCGGCAGCAGCGGCGAGGCG
>NC_041380.1:89370807-89378871 GCF_002162155.2 Triticum dicoccoides | reverse complement strand
GGCGAGGCGGCAGCGGCACGGGCGGGGGCGGCGCTAGGGTTTGGGGCACGCGGGCGGGTTGCGGGGCTGAGGCGCTGGTGGGCTTCGGCGGCTCGGGCGGGCGGCTTATAAAGGCCCCCCGGGCGGAGTCCCGCTCGGGTACGGCCCGGAGTCGGTTCGGATTTTTTTTAAATTAATTCTGCGCAGAAAAACTAACGAAAGAAATACTAAACGGACTCCAAAAATCCCGAAATAAATTTTCCCCGACTTCTAAAATCAAGCCGGACGAAGTGAACATTTATTTGGGGCCTAAATGCAATTTTGAAAAACGCACATTTTTCCTAAAGTCAAATAAAATAGCAAATAAAACCAAATAAAATCTTATTTTGATTTTTTTATTAAATCCTCAATATTTCTTTATTTTTGGAAATTCATTTTATTCCCTCTCTCATATTTTTGTAATAGAAATAATTGAAGATGAAATAAATAAAATCAAAAGATCCTATTTTCAAAATTTGAGACAACTCAAATATGAAAATAACGAAATCCCCAACTCTCTCCAAGGGTCCTTGAGTTGCAAAAAATTTCTAGGATCAGCCAAAATGCAATAAATATGATATGCAATGATGATCTAGTGTATAACATTCCAAATTGAAAATTTGGGATGTTACAAACCTACCCCCTTAAGATGAATCTCGCCCTCGAGATTCGGGTTGGCTAGAAAATAGGTGACGGTGGTCTTTCAGCAATTCTTCCTCTCGTTCCCAGTTGGTTTCATCCTCCGTGTGGTGGCTCCACTGAACCTTGCAAAACTTGATAACCTTGCTGCGGGTGACTCGACTGGCATACTCTAGAATCTTAACTGGTTTCTCCTCATAGGTCAAATCACTGTCCAACTAAATTGCTTCCAGTGGTACCGTATCTGTCAGCGGTATGTCAGCCATCTTTGCGTGGCACTTCTTTAACTGGGATACATGAAACACGTCGTGAACTCCTGACAATCCTTCGGGTAATTCCAACTTGTAGGCTACTTCTCCCATACATTCCAAAACTTTGTATGGGCCTACAAAACGTGGCGCTAGTTTTCCCTTAACTCCAAAGCGCTTAACTCCTCGAAGTGGTGATACTCGAAGATAAACTCGGTCTCCAACTTCGTAAACTGTCTCCTTGCGTTTAGAATCTGCATAACTCTTCTGCCTGGATTGAGCTACCTTTAGCCTGTCGCGAATTAATTTCACTTTCTGTTCAGATTCCTTTATCAGATCCGGTCCAAACAACTGGCGATCTCCAACTTCATCCCAGGACAGTGGGGTCCTGCACCTTCTTCCGTACAAGGCTTCAAAAGGGGCCATCTTCAAACTAGATTGATAGTTGTTGTTGTAAGAGAATTCTGCATACGGCAAATTCTCATCCCAACTAGATCCGTAATCTAGCGCACAAGCTCTTAGCATATCCTCCAAGATCTGGTTGACTCTCTTAGTCTGTCCATCTGTCTGCAGGTGGAAAGTTGTGCTAAACTCTAGTCTGGTTCCCAAAGTCTCATGCAACTGATTCCAGAACTTTGAAGTAAACTGGGTTCCTCTATCTGATACAATGCTCCTTGGAACTCCATGCAGACATACGATCCTGGTCATGTATATCTTTGCCAACTTTGCACTGGTATAGGTAGTCTTCACTGGAATGAAATGAGCTACCTTTGTTAAACGATCGACTACAACCCATATCGAGTCATAGCCTGAACATGTTCTGGGCAATCCTGTAATAAAATCCATGCCTAGCTTATCCCACTTCCATTCGGGTATCGACAATGGTTGTAGCAATCCTGCTGGCTTCTGATGCTCGGCCTTCACTCTCTGACATACATCACAAACTGCTACGTACTCCACAATATCCTTCTTCATTCCGGTCCACCAGAAAATATCCTTCAAATCCAAATACATCTTGGTATTTCCTGGGTGAATCAAATATGGTGAATCATGGGCCTCTTGTAAAATTAACTTCCTGATCTCTGAATCATTTGGCACATAAACACGGTCTTCAAACCATATGGTATCATGCTAATCCTCACGAAATCCCTTAGCTTTTCCTCTGCTAATTTTCTCCTTAATAGAAGCAATCTCCTTGTCAGTCCTTTGGGCTTCTCCGATTTTATCCATCAATGTAGACTGAATCTCCAATGCTGCTACATAGCCTCTCGGGACTATTTCCAAACATAGCTCTCGAAGATTTTCGGCTAACTCCCTTGGTAAATCTCCCGTCATTAAGGTGTTGACGTGGCTCTTACGGCTCAACGCGTCAGCTACTACGTTAGCCTTTCTAGGGTGATATTGCAATCTCATATCATAATCCTTGATGAGCTCCAACCATCTCCTTTGTCTGAGATTCAACTCCTTCTGTGTGAAAATATACTTCAGACTCTTATGATCCGTATACACTTCGCAATGGTTTCCAATCAGAAAATGTCTCCAAGTCTTCAGTGCATGCACTACGGCTGCTAACTCCAAATCATGCATAGCATAATTCAACTCATGAGGCTTAAGCTGTCGTGAGGCATATGAAACAACTCTCCCTTCCTGCATAAGTACTGCTCCAAGTCCTCGATGTGAAGCGTCGCAATACACCTCATAATCCTTGGTCTGGTCTGGCAAGATCAACACTGGTGAGGTAACCAAACGTTTCTTCAACTCCTGAAAACTAGCCTCACATTCCTCCGTCCATATGAACTTGGTATCCTTCTTCAACAACTCCGTCATAGGCTTCGCAATCTTTGAGAAATTCTCAATAAACCTCCGGTAGTATCCTGCGAGTCCAAGAAAACTCTGGACCTCTCCCACGGTGGTTGGTGCTTCCCACTTGGTCACGGTATCAACTTTAGTGGGATCTACTGCTATACCTTCTCCGGATATAACGTGTCCGAGAAATCCAACTTCCTTCAACCAAAACTCACATTTGCTAAACTTGGCATATAATTGATGTTCTCTGAGCTTTCCAAGAACCAAACACAAATGTTCCTTATGCTCCTCTTCATTCCTTGAGTAAACCAGGATATCATCAATGAACACTACGACGAACTTATCCAAGAACTCCATAAACACTTTGTTCATCATGTTCATAAAATATGCAGGTGCGTTAGTCAGACCAAATGACATAACGGTATACTCGTACAGCCCATACCTGGTGGTAAAAGCCATCTTGGGTATATCATGTTCCCGAATCTTCAACTGGTGGTATCCTGATCACAGATCGATCTTGGAAAATACCTTAGCTCCTTGCAATCGATCAAACAGATCATTGATCATCGGTAGTGGGTACTTGTTCTTGATGGTTATTTCATTCAATCCTCGATAATCGACAACCATCCTTAATGATCCATCCTTCTTTTCTACTAGAAGTATTGGCGATCCCCAAGGTGAAGAACTTGGGCGAATATATCCTTTATCTAGTAACTCCTTAATTTTCTTCTTAATTTCCACCAAATCCTTTGCAGGCATCCTATATGGTCTCTTTGATATTGGTCCTGTGCCAAGCAAAAGCTCAATCAAAAACTCAATATCTCTATCCGGTGGCATGCCTGGCAACTCTTCTGGAAATACTTCGGGGAAATCCTTCACTACTGGTACTTCCTCCTGCACAACTCCGGTTAAACAATTTATTTGAGTCCTCTTTGGCACATGTCGGGATACATACTTGATCCTTCTCCCTTCTGGGGTGGTAAGAAAAATTGACTTACTAGCACATTCAATATTCCCTTCATACTTTGACAACCAATCCATGCCTAATATCACATCCAATCCTTGGGATTCCAATACTATTAGGTCTGAGGGAAAAACGTAGTTACCAATCCTTAATGGTAACCGATCACACCATAGACTAGCCATATATTCTGCTCCAGGCGAGGTTACTAACATGGGTGACCTAAGGGCATGGGTTGGCAGTTTATACTTATCCACAAATCCCCTTGATATGTATGAATGTGATGCACCAGTATCGAAAAGAATGAGTGCAGTAAATGACTTAACCAAAAACTTATCGATTACTGCATCCGGCTGCTCTTCAACCTCCTCCACGTTAACGTGGTTCACCTGTCCCCTGTTGAAAGGGTTCGGCTTCTTCCCAGAGCTTCCATTGCCATTTCCATTCTGTGATTCAGGACATTCATTGGCATAATGTCCGGTCTTCTAGCACTTAAAGCAAGTGAGTTGGCTCAGGTCTTTCTTGGCTGGGGTTGATGGGTTGGTGCGGTTCTGGCCGTTGCTTCCTCCATTCCCATTACTATTCTTGGGGCCATTGTGATTGTGTGAGCTTCCTCCTCCATGGGTATGCTGAAAATGTCCTCCCGGCCTAGGGGTAAATTGTGGCTTCTACTGAGCTCCTGAATTGTACTTTCCTTGTGCATACTTCCTCTTGCAATTCTCAATTTGCTGTTGCTTCCCTTCAATCATGAGATCACGATCTACCAACTCCTGGTAGTTGTTGAAGGTTGCTACCATCAACTGCATGCTCAACTCATCATTCAGTCCTTCCAGAAATTTCTCCTGCTTAGCTGCGTCTGTAGCAACGTCATCTGGGGCATAACGTGCTAGCTTACTAAAGTCCTCCACATACTGGCCAACTATCCGTCCTCCTTGGCGCAAGTTGCGGAACTCTCGCTTCTTCATGGCCATAGCTCCTGCTGAAACATGGGCAGTTCAAAAAGCCTGCTGAATCTGGTCCCATGTGATAGTATCGACAGGGAAAGTGGCTGTGAAGTTCTCCCACCATGATGCTGCAGGTCCTTCAAGCTGATGTGCGGCAAACTTCACCTTCTCCGCATCCGTGCATCCTGTTGTGGTCAACTCTCTAGCTATCTTGCGGAGCCAATCATCTGCTACTATCGGCTCGGTGCTACTGGAAAACACCGGCGGATTCAGCCTAAGAAAACGGGCTAAGTGATCAACAGGTGGTGGTGGTGGTGGGTTGTTGTTGTTGTTCCCTTATTCTGATTCTGGACTAGCAACTACATCAATGTGTTCTGATGCTGGATCAACTGGGTAAGCTCTGATGGAAAGATAAATCCGGGGTCACGTCTCGGAGGCATCTGAGGGTTTAGAAATGATGAGATTTAAGAATAGAGGGGGTCTAAAGATAAAACACTACCCATATGCACATGAGGCAAAAGCAAACAATTCACTTCATTCATTCAATCAAACAAGGGCATACAATCGATCTAACTATCGCGAAAGTGCTCGGACTATAATATTTACATGGTGGACTACTACTACTGATGAGGTGGTCTACTAGAAATATTCTTCGGTTGCAGACTCCATGATATCTGCTCCGGCTTCATCGACATAGTCATCATCGCTATCGTCGGGATCCGAGTCGGTGTCGTCGATGATGATGTAGTCTTCCGGGTGAATCTCCTTGGGTTCTTCATCTTCTTCTACTGGTGTAGGGCCGCCCATAAATATTCCAATCTTCATTGTTAGGTCGGCGTTCTTATCCACTAATACTTCAATTTCTTCTTCATAATCTTCACGTGTAGCCTTGAGTTCTTCCTCCAGTTCCTTGTTTCTTGTCTTTGCCTTCTTCAGGTCTATCATGTCGGCGCACATCTGGTTCTCCTGATGTCGAATGTGCTGGTTTAACTCTTGGATAAAAGTTGCAATTGATCTATCCTTTCTAGTGTTGATCATCTCCCAGTGCTCATCTCGGCGCCCACAAATCTGGTAGATAGTATCCTTGAGATCATTTCGGTAGACTTCTCCAATGCGTCCCATGGCGATGTGAGCTGCCATGCTCTTTCCTAGACTCCAAGTTGGTGCATCAAAAGAAAACTCTATGGGCTCAGTGACTGGCATGAACGTCCTTCCTGGAACTTGAACTTGAATCATCCAGCGCTCTTCTTTAGTAAAGTGGCATTGTAGGTTCCGGTGAAGCTTGGTACTCCTATGTTCAGATATCTAGTGACTTCCTTCAAGTGACGTCCAAAGGGTGTATCTTCATCTGGTTGCGTGAACTTGTTCCTTGCATCCGCCATCCTAAAAGAGTAGAAAAGATGAGGAGTCAGAAACAGAAGAGAGTGAGTAGTGATCTAGGTCTTTAGCTTAGTGGTCGTGTCCTACAGTCAGCGTGTGCTCTGATACCATCTTGTAGCGACCAGACCTCAAATGGTCCAATCTCTGTGCTCCGGTGTCATCCCTGGATCAGTAATGCTGACACCACACAGTACTTGAAGGATTTATAGCAGAGTAGCAATCACACACTTATTACATCGAGTGTCTCAAAAGAGAACTTATTACGATAAATATGGCTTAAGGCCATCTAATAACGATAACAGCGGAAGGCTTAGAAGATAAGTGAGTCCATTAACTCCAACGGCATCACTGAGTATAGAACCACGAGCTAAAACTCCTTAATCGTCGTCTGAAAAGTCTGCAACATTAACGTTGTAGCCCGAAAACGGGTTAGCACATGGAATATGCTGGCAATGTAACACATAGAGAGTAATGGAATGAAACAACTATTCTATATGCATATTTGGCTGGTGGAAAGCTCTATGGTTACAGTTTTGCGTAAAGCCAAATTTTCCCTACTGCAAAGGAATAAATTTATTTAACTATCATGGTGGTTGTTAAACATTGAGAATGGTTGACAGCATTCTCAATCCCAATTAAACATCATCATTAAACAAACCTAGCAAAATTAATTTTGAGAGTAACATGCTGAGATTCACATGATAATCCAGGTACTAGATACTCAAGATGTCCATAACCGGGGACACGGCTAACCATGATTAGTTTATACACTCTGTAGAGGTTTGCGCACTTTTCCCCACAAGACTCGATCTCCTCCGTTGGATTTCTCGCACTACATGGTGTTTGAGAAACGGATGACCGAGACATAGTCTTTCAGAAGCACTAGCACCTTACGATGGGTAGACCGTACCACCTACATCCCCTACATCTTCTAGTCTACCACTGTAAGAGTTCGCACGAATTAGTCAACTATGCTAGAGCCCATAATAGCTTGTGGCTACACACGGAAGTTTCTAGCATGAATAATCTCATGATCCCTTTGAGCCTGGGTGGCGGTCCAAAAGAAAATAGGCAATCCTGGAATACCCAGGTGCCTCAATCCACCCAGATGTGTGTTTAGGTTGCCACCTTAAGTAAACCATTAATTAACAAAGCTCACATCTGTCATGGATACACTCACCCAATCCATGTCTACTAGCATAGCGTAGCAATAATAAGCAACAAAGAAGTAACTCCCAAAGGTTTGATAATAAACAGGTAATAGGTACTACCTCAACGACTTCCCAAACCCACAATTTAATTAGATCCTAATCATGCAATGTGTAAGGATTGATCTAATTCAATAAAACTGGGTAGTAGGAGGTATGATCAAAGTGTTACTTGCCTTGGTGATGATCCGGGAAACCTAGCGATTCGAAGTAACAAGCGGCGCACTCCGGGTACTCTATCACAAACAACAAGCACACAATAAGTACTCAACTGATGCACAGGTAAAACTCAAATAAGAGATATAACCAGAAGGTTCAACTTAAGAACTCCGGTTCGCAAAAAGAATCCAATCAAACGAAGCAACGAAAGACAAACAGCAAAAGAAACAGGCTTCGTTTACTATTCTGGATCTAAGGCAATTTTTACAGATACAAAAACTTGTTTAAGTTGGTTAAACGGAAAGAGGGTTTCGAGACGAAACTCCAGGCGCTTGAATCGCCTGATTCCGATAAACGAGCGAAAAGTTATATTAAACGAAAATCGGATCAGAAATCGCGATCAGAAATAATAGCGGAAAATCCAAGAAAAAGAAAAATGACGAACAGGTTAACGAACGAATGTTCATTATCTGGATCTAAACGACAAACACGTTCGTTAAAACGAACGAACGAGCGAACGCTCGCTAAATAACTAAACCGAAAAAACCGTTCTAAAAAACGGATCTAAAAAAGAACCGCGGTTTAAAAAAAACAGGCGGTTTTCTGAGGAAAACCGCCGGCGACGGCGGCTACCTCGGGCGGCGGGATGGCGGGGTCGGTGGCGAGGCGGCGCGGCGGGGCGGCGGGGTCGACGGCGAGGC